>NC_091565.1:29882909-29886281 GCF_042767895.1 Penaeus vannamei
TACTGGATGTACAAATAAAGAGCAAAAAGGTTCAACTGAGTTTTAATCGTCTGCCGAAAGACCCCGAGAGAAAGAGGCGTTGGCTTGCAGCATGCTATCGATCGCAAGAACTTTGATCCTGCACCTGAGAGTGATGTTAGAGTGGTCAGGCCTTGGCCTTGGCGGTGGTAGATTCTGTGGCTGGTTACTAATGAGTATTTTCTTTCATTCAAAATTTCAGTTTAATTTAATTTTAATTTAACTTTAAAAGGTTGGAAAACATTAAATGGGAACAGAGGGTAAATCTCAACAGAATATTTAATTAAATCTTTTCAAGGTATATAATTACTTAAACCAGACATGATGATTATTGCATGCGAACGTAAATCTAACCTTTTAGAAAAGTCTGGCTATAACATAGGAAAAATATCGATAACACACCTGCTTTGAACAGCTTTTCGAAAACCCATGCCTAAAAAGCAGAGCGAGCCAGAAAGCATTTCACAAGCTCAGGAGGTAAGAATCTAATCCTACGACTACGAACCTGTGTTATAAACAGTAATGAGTAATGACTTGTACGCTCCCAGAGATTTGTAAGCCTTTAATTCTCCTAGAGTGTAAACACCAGGCGTCTGGATAAGGTATAGTAAGGCAGCTTTTCTCCTTCAAGGAGCTCAGGGACGAGCGCTAACCACCACCTCGTCTCGGCCAAAAACCGTCGTCAAGGCTGACCTTGCTTCCCGCCACTAATTTACATATTGTGCTTATTAGTTTACGTAGGAGTCTTGATTTTTTTATTTGAGATGAAAAATAAAATCTGTTGTCGAAACAATACAAAAGACAAATTATTTCTAAGCCAGATTAACATTATAAACATACACTAAATCTACTTCGGAGCAACCGCAGAGCTCCTCAGACTGTTGGCTCGGAGCTCGTGACATCTGAATAACAAACAATAAATATACTTTTTTTTACATATTTTATATTTGATGTTTTCAATACTTTCTCGAGATATTTTTATTTTTTAATATATTAAATAAAACTATATTTTCGTATATGCTGTGTTTCACCAACACCAAATTTTACATATACTTTCTTTGTAATAACTTTGACATTACCATAAGTGACTAATTGCTCGGCCTAAAAATGAAATAGCAGATAAAAGCCAACAGACAAATGTACAGACAAATGTCACCGAAAGAAATATCAGCTCATCCTATGGGGCTGTCTGACCAACTATCCGATAAAGAATACAGATCTGGTAAGCTTTTACTACCATTGGAATAATGCAACTTTTCGTTTTCGAGATTCATAATACGCCGACATTGTTCTCACATCTGATTCTGTGAAATGCGCAAACGCATAACTAGGTAATGTTTTTGTTTGGTTGATCGACCTTATACACTTAAAAATCATGCACAGTCCGGCAATTTTCCAGCATCCACATCCCAATATACATTTCCCAGATTTACAACCTAAGGTCGTATAAAAGAAAACCACTAAATACGACCACACATAACCGGAGCCAGATGTATATCAAAAGGAACAGATGCCACGGTTAATAAGCATCACTGTTCCTGTACCATGCATTCTGTGCAAATGCAAAGCGTTGTAAGACAAGTAAAAAGCAGAATTTTACTAGTGTAAAACAAAATTGAAATTAAAAATTATAGACTGAAAATCTCTATCTCCTTAACTTCCTAGCTCGTAAAAAAAATATAGTTTTTTTCAGATTCCTCGAAATGTATTGCATCACTACAAGTTTGAGGGCGCGGTTTTTCTCAAGCAAGCCGTCATTTTCCTTCTTATTGTAGGCTTTGCTATCGAGTTTTCTCCATAACAGACGTATTTTCTCAGGAGAGGTCTTGCCAAATCTTGACAGAAAATAAAACAGTTGTAGAAGTCGACTATATCCATAAAATTTGCCACACGAGATAAAAAAGTAAGCTTTATAGATTTCGAAAAAGGTTTTGGTGCTCAGAAACGTACGGCGGCCAATTTCGACATTGTATAAGAAGAAATAAACGGCGTACGGAAATTAAGGTTAACGGCCTTACTTATAAAATGAAATTAATTCATTTTTCGTTTTTTTATTCCCCTCAATTATGTCTTTCCTCGTGTACCTCATTTGTATAATTTACTAGCATATCCCCTTTTATGTAATAGTTTTCGTCGACTCCCTTAATTACTCGTACATAAAGGTCAATATTTATTTCGTGCGTTCTTTCCTTTCCTTTGCAATTGTTGCACTGGCCGCAAGCCCGTTAATGGTACAAAGACAACGCTATAAAAAAAGAAACTGCTCTACCCGGGAAAATCATCTAAAATCTTAATCTTATACATCTACCTAGAAAATCTACCAGGAAAAAAAACAGAACTATCTAGAACACCCCGAAACCTATAACTATAAAACATACCCGACGGAATCTAACTGGAAACTCTATCCTGAGAATTCATTTTAAAATCCCCCCTTGAAACTCTATTGAGAAATCTACTCTGGGAAGATTTTTAATAGAGACAAATGACCGACACATCATGGCGCTGA
The DNA here is from genome assembly GCF_042767895.1 of Penaeus vannamei. Lineage (NCBI taxonomy): Eukaryota > Metazoa > Arthropoda > Malacostraca > Decapoda > Penaeidae > Penaeus > Penaeus vannamei. Next base: position 29,885,434 of record NC_091565.1, read on the forward strand.
ATAATGGTGATTATGAGTTCAAAGCTTTTCACTAGTTTAGGCGCAATGTTCATAAAAATGCTTAGACATTATGCTAATAGAATATGCTTGGATAATATTCGCAAACAATGCTTAGACATTATGCTAGTAGAATATGCTTAGCTCGTATTCGCAAGATCTGTTCTGCATTATTTCACAAACAGTGCAAGCTCTAGAACAGTGGTTCTCAACCAGGGAGTAAATCCCCCGTGAGGCCACTGAAGCCGTTCCCAGAGGGTAATGAAGTAAATTCTTCAAGTAATATTTCTTGAAGTAAACTATTAGATGATAATAAGTGAATCAATGCGTGAACAAATTGATTGCATGAATGAATGAATAATAATACAGAAATGAAATAAAATGTGATTCTGTATTATCTATAATATACTATTTTTAATTTTGTTGAAGAGATGCTAGAGGAAAATGACACAACAGCAAAGCTCGAATATCTTGCATAAACAGAAGATAACACCTTGGAAGTGGATTATCACTGTCGGAAGGAAAGTCTGGCTGCCTCTGAGCTGGGACTGGAGCGGGAAGACCCCTCGTCTCGCCGGGAGTTTGCCGCAACTACATATTTCGAGGCCGGTTTCCCGCCTCTGGATCGTGTTGGACCAGTGAAAGGCGCTGGTGCTAATAGGCGATGTACACGGTCTTCCCTCACGTGGATATTTTTTGAAGGACAAACAATACCCTGTTTTCCATTAATAATGCACTAATAATTCATATTAATTACCTCCGCCAGTTTCTGTTTTATTTTATTTTAAATTTATTTATTTATTTATTTTTGACTGGTGATGCACCTTAGTGCAATTCAAATGCCATCAAAT
>NC_091565.1:29886781-29889281 GCF_042767895.1 Penaeus vannamei
TATATGTTTATTTACATATACATATATATATATATATATATATATATATATATATATATATATTTAGATATATATATATATATATATATATATATATATATATATATATATGTATGTATATTTACACACACACATATATATATATATATATATATATATATATATATATATATATATATATATGTATGTAAATATACATATACATATATATATATATATATATATATATATATATGTAAATATACATATATATATATATATGTATGTAAATATACATATATATACATATACATATATCTATATATGTAAATATACATATTTATATATATATATGTAAATATACATATATATACATATATATATAAACACGTGTATATATACACATATTTATAAATATATATGTACACATACACAAATATATACATACACACACACACACACACACACACACACACACACACATATATATATATATATATATATATATATATATATATATATATATATATATATATGTATATATATATATATATATATATATATATATATATATATATATATATATAAGTATATGGATGCATATATATATATATACAAACATTTATGTACATATATACATACATACATTTATAAATATACACATTATATCGCGCGCGTGTGTGTGTGTGTGTGTGTGCAAGTGCGTGTGTGTGTGTGTGTGTGTGCAAGTGCGTGTGTGTGCGGTTGTGTTTGTCTGTATATGTATGTGTGTATATATACACATATATACATGCACACACACATATATACTATCATCAGATATACATCTTTAACTGTACACAAAAATCAACTTGTGCTACCAGGATGCCTAATGTGGACCAATCCTAACATTAAAAATCGCTCGTGTGCCTCCAGTTAATAAAGCTGGTAAAGATTCAACTTGAGGCCAGTGGAGGTACTAGTTTCAATCAGTAAATTACTATATCTCATTGCATATGACCAATTAAATGAACATCTGCGGGTTAACAGTACACTATATGGATTTAGAGGTTGCCGTTCTACTGACAATGCATCAATATCGTTTACTGATGTCTTCCATGCATTTGATAGCGACATGTTTATATCATGTTTATTCCTCTATCAAAGGTTTTTGACACGATAAATCATTCCATCAAAATTATTAAACTACGTCACTCTGGGAAACAAGGCAATGCTCATGAATGGTTAAGCGTTACATAATAGAACGTCATTGTAAAGAACATGAAGAGTCCCGCAGGGTTCCACACTACGCCCAATGTTTTTTTTTTTCTTTCTTTCTTTTAATGACATTTGTCAGTCTAGTGTTGTGATTAATTACAAGATTTTGATGTTACACCCATAATCCATAGTGATACAGACATTCAGGTTGATCAACAAAGTAAATATGGAACTGAATACTGTGGATGAATGATTAAATTCTAAAAAAAAAAGTTAAGTTAATCTTAATGTACATTTTCCAAATACAAAAAATCACTTACCCTCTTCCACTCCTGAAAATCAATAGTGAAATCATTACAGAAGTGCACAGTACTAAATCTTTAAATTGTGTGTGTATGCGTGTATAATATACATTAGAGAAATGTATGTGTATACGTGTATTGCAGATGTAGCAGATAAAAGCATATGTAAAATATCCATATTACTACAAAATCCTCAGCTGTATTCGCATCTGTTTTTTGCAAAGCAAGTAAGATCCGGAACTTCAGTTGTTAATTTGCTGACAGCCCGAAAAAAAATCAATGTGGGGATAGTCATTGTCATCTCGTATGACTGTCATGCCCGTGACGCAATTATTACTACATAAGAATTAAAAAAAATAATCTTCATTTCAGCGGTAAACAACTCGCTAGCTCCCAATTAACCTTATGAGGGTGTTCAGGACAGTTGAGGACGGTACCGTGTGCTGATTTAACCAGCTCAGGGCTCTCACGAAGGGTGGGGAGTTATGCTGCCGGTATTTCCGCGGTTGCTTCAGGATCTGTGCTAATCAACGAGTCTCGCAATACTGTACTAGATTGCTCACCCGAGACGCTGATTCGCAATGGTATCGCTGATTAGTGATATCTTCATCATAATCGGTGACGGTGGTTGTGGTGATGATGTCGAAGCGAATAACCATAATTACAATTAAATTATATTGATGATAATTATCATTATCATCACTATAATATATTAATGATAATGCTATTACTAATACCAATTACATTGGTGATTATTATCACCATTACCATTATCATTGTTATCATCATTATCATTACCATTATTAGTATCACTACTATTATCGCCATTGTCATTTCACTATTAGTTTCATTATCATTATTACTGTCATCCCAAAAATACTATGATATAACCTGCAGATGATAGCACCACTACTAATGACAATACTAACAAATTAGAGGTGTAATCACACACAAATGGCCATCTTGCAGCCTTGAGCCTGAATTCTCTCCTGCTGAAGTTTTGTTTGTATCTGTTCGTGATT
>NC_091565.1:29909281-29911781 GCF_042767895.1 Penaeus vannamei
GATTTTTGGCTAAGCGTATCTGTGCTCAATCTGCATCAGTGGGCATGGTATAGTGATACGGGTACGATGGCCAAGGATATCAACCACATCTCTCTTGGCACTCACCAGAGGATTCTCAAGAGCTGCTAGGTCTACCAGACATATGTGATGTATATGTCTATATGTATGTGTATATAAATATAATATATGTGTGTGTGTGTGTGTGTGTGTGCATATATGCTTATGTGTATATATATATATATATATATATATATATATATATATATATATATATATAATATATATATATATACTATATATATAATATATATATATATATACATAATATATATATATATATATATATATATATATATATATATATATATATATATATATAAAGGGTTCCTGATGGTGAGCCGCCATGCAGGTTTCTGGCCTATCTCTAACCCTTTGACAATCATGAACTACACTACCGTGGTAGGTAAAAGCACTCTTCAATTAGTCTTGTGTACTTCTAGGACCTGACTTGGGTCCCAGTAACCAGCCAGGCTTAGTGCTTCAGCTGCAAAAAACACCACTGTAATAGACCACACATGCCTCTCACCTGAATAACACCGCACATACTACTTCTCGTTTGGGAAGTACCATGTATTATGGTGTATAATTTTAAAGAAAGCACGGAAACTGATATATCAGATTCAAAATGATGAACACTAGTCTGATGGGCTGTCGAAGCAAGTGTAGATCCTCAGTTTCAAATCAGCCATTTCTTGTTTATTTGTTTTTGGTAATAGAAAAACGAATTTTGTGATTATTAATTCTAAATATCTTAAATAAAATCTCTAATATAACTTTTGTTAACTTTATAGACATTTCTTTGGGAGAATTTCACACAATAATTTCAAATTACACTCCGGAAAGCCTGGGGATACCCAAAGAAGAAAACGGTTGGAGTCGTGTTATCGCTGGCTTTCTTCAGCCTCCAGACGTTGCACCAAAGGGATCGATTCTACCCAGATAGCCACGCTTATGGCCAGACATACGTGGACACAAGAACAGTTGACCTGTGCCTTAAAGATTTATGGGTCTTGTGTCCCGGCCACAAGCATAAATCTATTCAACCAGTTCTAGCTAGCCCACAAAATCCTGCATCTTGGTCTTGATCCAAAAGACCTCTAAATGCAAGGGTTTTGTCTCACTGCTTAAAGAGCTTCATCTCATTGATAAATGCACCAACAGATGCTGTCAGAGATTCCACAGATTCAGGATAGCAACATCTTCAGAAAAGACAAGATAGGTGACCTTGATATTGCCCTTTGTTGCTCAACAGTAACCTTGGATACTAGCTCTACCCATTTTCCATTCCATGCAAGTGTTGGATATTGTTGGTGCGAGAATACAGCCATGTCGCACTTCTGAATAACCATACTTTACAGCACTTTCAGTACCAGAAAATAGGCTCCGTATTAGTCCAGTAATCTTTGTTGAATTTCCCTTAAGTCTTTGGATCTTCCGAAGCAAATCATGATGCACAGAGTCAAATACCTCTTGAGATTGATGTAGGCTGCAAGAAGCCCACAACCACACGCACAACCTGTGTTCCACAGAGTTAAAGCTCTAGGATAGTCTATTGTATACTCACCAGTAGTGAATTTCGATTGTTCCAATCTCTGGTGCCTAAGTAGGTGGTCTCAGATATGTTTCAGGAGAATGAGATTGAGAACCTTGCCGGGTATGCTGGGCAGTGATGTCATGGTAGTCTACAGCCCTTTCCCCCTTCAAAGCGAGAAGGGGGAAGGGAAACAGGTTTAGAGAATGGCACTAGACTGCGAGATGGCAACCAGAACAGCATGTAAACCTCATGCCAGAGGTTCACCACCAGCCTTCAGTAATTCGACTGATAGTTTTCCAGTTTTAAATTTAGAGATTGCTTCCCTAACATCAGTAATGGGAGTTTTTAAGCTGATGGGTAGATCAGGTCCCGGGATTGTGACAATTTATGCATCCAAATTAACTGCTAGAGGGTCAACCAGATACAGATGCTCAAAATACTTAGTCAAGGACAGCATTCACAGAACCTAACCTAACTAACTAAGATGATATGTTTATCTACTGACTGTACTACAGTCATCCGTAAGTTCAGATTTCCAAGGGTATGGGAGGCAGGAAGAGGGTCATTTACTAAGAAATGCCTTCCGATTTCCTCAAAATTCCACATATACTGTTCCTTATCCCTTCTCAGTAGTATCTCAGTCCTGTGCACAAAGGAACAGCATAAATCCCGATTAACAGTCTGTCAAGCTATGCAACACGTATCTTTGGCCTGCAATGTCTCCTTCAAGATCTCTTCGTTCACTAGTTTTGTTAGATTTTCGAGTACTGCAAATCAATCAGAGATAGCTGCAGTTCATCTCCGGGCACTATTTTCCTTTAATCTGTCCAGTGGACAATGGAGAAACGGAGGGTTTGAAACTCGGAGGGTAACCACAACCAGTCTCTGGTCAGTACCACAGAAATT
>NC_091565.1:29921781-29924281 GCF_042767895.1 Penaeus vannamei
TAATAGTGTTGTTTTTATAGACATTACTTATACAATTTCCAGCTATCTCAGAAAGGTCCTAGCCTATTCGATGTAATAGCAAATATTCAGAATACCTTCACATTACTGATCATGACAATAGTGTTATCGAGAGATTTCGCTCACTGTATTACCAATATATACAGAAATTATGCAGTGGTCCCCTCCCCCCTCATAGCAATAATCTTGACCCCAATAGCAGGAGGGCATGAATGGTGCCAGGGAAATTGCGGGGTAAAATACAAATGATATATAGAGAATTGGTCAATATATAGTCAAATATAGCCCCCCAACCCCCACCCTGTACAATTAAAAACCCATCACCTATGTATGGCAGTATAGAGCATGACACTCAGCATCCCGCATTCCTGCATGTCAGTTGTACCCTCTATCCTGGTATGAATGTGAATGTCTTCCATTGCAGGGGTTGGGGGTTTTGTGATATATTTCATCTATATTACTAATATCTTACCTTTTAATTTCCCTCGTTTATTTCATACCCTCCCTTCTCATTGGGGCCAAGAATGTTGGGGTTGGGGGGATTCTATGGCAAATGTTCAATATATATTAGTACATGGTTAGATGAATCCATCGATACCCCTATCATGGTGATTGGTCATGCAAAGACATTCTAAACATTTATCTATGTAATCACTATGGTGGTGCCTTAACTCTCATTGTATCAACATAAAAGAGGTTTTGTCATTGATATATTTAATCCAAAAATATATGGTTCACATACCAAAACATACAGAAATCAGATAAAAATATATTACTGAAATAAAATTATGTAAGTAAAATATAAATACCTTTTCAGCAAACATGCTCCGACTATGTAAGGAAATGATTATTATTTTTCATTGATGAATTCACTCGCGATTAAACGTGTCTTTAAATACTGGTAATTGATTCCCAATATTAAATTGTTTATGTCTTTTACGTATAACCATTTTTGATTACCGTGTGCCTAAAAGTTCACTTGGGAAATTAAACATAAATCTACAGTATTTACATTAGCTGTCTTGACATATTTTTTTCTGTCAGTCACTCACTCTTCTTCAAACGTCAAAACAAAACGCCTACGCTCAGCTTTTCTATTTTTGCGGGAATGTACCGCTTTTGTTAAATTATTTTCATATTAAAGTAAATTGTAAGCAATAACAACTTTGTTTTGAAACTTTATATATATTAAGTAAAATAAGTAATTATGATTTTTTATCTTTTCATTGTGTTAAGTTTTGGTCCTGTCAAAAAATAGAGGGATGAAAAAGTGATGTATAGACGAAAGGGATGATTAAAAAAACAAGAAAAAAAAAACAGTTATATGAAATCATATATATCCATATACCCAAATGCGCACTTGATTTTCTTAAGCTCGCTGCCTGTCTTTTGTTGTATTAGTTCTTCATAAGTTCAGTTTCCAGTGACCCTAGAGCTAAAACTTGGATCAAAAGAGTAATTTGACATAAGGAATCCCTTGGGCATGGTAACATGAGTAATTTGACATGAGGAATCCCTTGGACATGACAACATCGGGGTAGGGAGGGTGACAGAGAGCAGGTAGAGTAAAACCTGCCTTTTTACCAGTTAAAACATGAATATGAAATTCTATGCAATGCTAAAACTTACTATATTGTCTTACTTTGGCCTGGGTCTGAAATTTGAAATGAGTAACGTTGGCAAGATGACGACAGCTAGGTAAATGGAACAAAACCTGCCTCTTTATTAAGTAGAACTGGATCGCAACGCTGTCATTGTGTTGGTCTATAGATGTGGCTACCCTCCGTCTACTTCAATACTCCCCATCGGTCATTTCGCAGCACTCCGCAAGATGATGCAGCTGAAGTTAGGCGATATCCAAGCTAAGGCATCTGAGGGTTAATGAATTAAATGTAAGCCTGAATACTGGTACTGAAAATGTTTTAAAGTGTGATGGGGGCATATCGAGCTTCTTCCAATAGTTCAGCAATGAGGCAAGGACCACCTTGACTTTGCTGATGGTGTTGCTATTCTACCCGAGTCTGGAAATCCTAGTAGCGGCTCTAGATGCACCCAACAATGAAGCTAAGCCCCTGGGTCTAGAGGTCATGTGGACCAAGACCATCCAGGACTTCGGGGGCCTGCTAGAACCTATTCGGTAAGTACGTGCTTGCGGCGAGGTTATTAGTCATAGAGAGCTTCATTTACCTTGGTAATGTAGTTCATGACTGGTCTGTCAGACCAATAAGTCAATAGACGGATTGGCCTGGCAGCAGTGGTCATTTGGAGATGCCGGTACCTGTGCAGAACCTGATACTACCTGCTTTACTCATATGGTAGTGAAACATGGACGCTATCCTATACATTGTCAGTCGTGGCTTGGGCAGGTTGATAAAACCTGTCTTGTTATTATAATTCCTATTCTAGGCAAGTACACTCCATTGAAATATTTAGACCGTTAGATCATGCATTTATAATTTCCATGATTATCGAAGGAGAGATT
>NC_091565.1:29942824-29962824 GCF_042767895.1 Penaeus vannamei
CCATACTACTTCGCAGTTTAAACACTGGAGAGACAGAAACAAAATAGATGCAAAACGAAATTCATGCATAAAATCACTTCAGGCATCGTCATCGTCTGTCGCGTAAGAGGCGAGAGTGCTAACCACAACACCACGGAAACGTGTTCATATTCATGATTTTTTTTACCATTATATTTTAGTTTTTAGAGTAAAATGTCATATTAAACGTAACTGTATTGCGTCCCATTGCACTGAAATGTGTCCAATCTTAAAAATAATAATAAAATGAAGTGGAAGAGTTTTATATGTTCATGATTTGGATAATTTTCTTTTTTCTTTCATTCTCTCTGCTTCTTTCTTTCTCTCTCTCATTTGCCTTCTAGCAATCTACCAGCTTATCTCAACTAAGCATAAGATGTCGCGAACCGCCTCTGCGATGGCTCGAGCGCCCACTCTGACGCCCGCGGTGGGCTGGCTGGCTTCCGTCTGAGTTCGCACCTCGAGTGCTTAGCAAGTAAACCATAAAGGAATAAAATGAAAAGGTCTTCACGGTAAAACGAGTTTATATCAGAAAAAAAGAAAATAGAAATAATACATCGGACCTAAAAACGAGCAAAGTGAACAATGAACAAACCTATCCAGCTCCAAGGTGCACTGCCGGAAACCCGACAAATAGGGGGTCGGCATCCCCCCCTCCCACCCTCCTAGAGCTGCTGGCCGTTAAATGGTTTACAACAATTGAATAAAATGGGGTGAATCAAGATTGAAAACAAATGAATAGTAAGCATTGCTACTGGGGAAGTGTTATTAGAAGAAGAAAAAGAAAACAAAAATGAGGATCCACTACATTCATAAAGAGAAATCCTGGAAACAAATACATTAAATACTTTTTTCTTTTCTACTTATCTCGTTGGCATACTCAGTGCTGTTACCATTATCGTTATCATTACTCTTCTAATCGTTAATACCATTTGAATACTTGTTTCAAAAACACCAGTGAGCCAGATATTTATAGGTATTGTCATTCTCGTTTGTAAATCTACATTTATTTGTAGAAATTTATAGTTCAATAAGTTAGCAGTAATAAGTTATCAATATCCTCGATCACAAATATTATCCATCTTCATATAATGTCCATTAAGGTTATATGACCACCTTTCTTCACTCCATACATGTTCTCAATAAATTTCTCTATTACACTAATCATTTCACTGTCTCATATTCAAGTATATATAACTACAAGTATATATAACTCATATAACTACATTCGTTCATCTCATACATATTCATCGACAACCATCCATTAGATGTTGTTGAACACTGACCAATTATATGCTGATATCTATTTTTACAAAAGTCAAGCTATCTAAGCATTAACACCGATGATTCCTGCTCAATATGTAAAATGCAGACCTTCAACTTAAACATATGACATTTCTCCCCAAATCGCCACCTGCTCCTTGCAACCTTTTAGTGGCTTCTTTTCCAATATTTGTCCCACAGTTACAGAAGTTCAGCTGGGTTATCAGGATGAGGAATCACCCAAGGTCGTGAGTTGACTGTTTCTTATGCATTCTCGACGCCTGTTCTTACAAGTTTTATGTCCCTAACAAGTGGCTGCATAAGGGCCATTCGTGCTGAGCCATACTAATATATTTCTCAGTTCATGTTTTTAACTTGTGTAGCATGATGTAACCGGAAACGAAAATAATGCATTGTTTCGCTCCCCTTGCTCAAGTAACTCCCCATTAGCCAGTCATAATGATATTGGTAAAGATAATGATAACAGAAATAATAGTCAACAGGAACATGTGAAGTCATAATGGCAACATGAACAGAAAGACGCACAATTTATAATTAACGACATGGCAAACAAAAAACAAATAGCTTAGTACGTTTGCTAATCCTATGTGGAAGGATGTCAACTGAATCCTTACCTGTTATACATTTCCTTCCGGGATTTTTATTTTTCGACCTTAATGCTCATTCAAGAGAGAGAAATTTTGAATCATAATCTCCTTTACTAATGCATGTAAATATTTTATAGTGTAAAGGATTAAACACTGACAACAGAAGAAATTGTAGAAAATAATTCAGTATCGGATTTCTCTCATTCGCTTATTAGAAAATAATCTTAAAGAAAATTATATAACTAAAAGTAGGTTCTAGTTAACAGTTGAAGAATTCATTAATACCTTGTTACTGCAGACTCCATGAACATTAAATTTGTATAAGTAAAAGTAGACTCGTTACCTAAAACAGGATTTTTTGAAACACCTAAATATCACATCAATATGCAAATAATGACAGCAGCAAAATCTATAACGCAATGCAAACAAGGATTATGATGAGAGTATCGTTACATAATGATATAAAATAAAGATGCCAGAGTTTATCTTGTTCTTCAACACAGGCATTGTTAATGACAACAATAACAACGACGAGGATACCTGAAGAGTTCACTTTGGTATAAATCGCCTGAAGGTAAGATACGTCTGCAGCTTGGCTAACGTAGTCACTCATTATGCAAGAATCTTCAAAAAATTATACTTGTGATTGCATTGGCATAAGATTGTCTTTTGGCAAGCATAATCCATTTAAGGATGATATTTGCACATAACAAAGAAGCTATTTATACTGAATAATTTTACTTATGAAACATATTTCACTTTAAAAAACGCATTTTTCAGAGAAAGGTAATCAAACTTTGTTTTATTGTACACCTGTAACTATATCTGTTGTTACTTTAACTATAAATGTGATCAAAAACAATGATATAGAATGTTGCATACATCATCGATAACTAATATTGAATCTCCATCCCTCTCTCTCTCTCTCTCTTTACGTTGACCTTGAGTTTAAAATGATTTTAAAACTTGCATGTTGACAGAAGACAACAGAAGATAAGCATCGTGAAAATGTATTTAGATAAGAAACAATCTTCTTAAATAAAGGTTGACTACCTACAAATGTAACACAGTAAGAATTAAGTCCTAGAATAGATTTTAACTATGGTCATAACATCTGCAAAAGATGGAGAGAGAGAGAGAGAGAGAGAGAGAGAGAGAGAGAGAGAGAGAGAGGGGGGGGAGGGAGGGAGAGCGAGAGAGAGAGGGGGGAGGAGATGGGGGTGAGTGGAGAAGTGGAATGAAAAAGATAAGTAGAGAAATAGAGAAACACACCCAAACACATAATTCATTTTGCTGAAAAGGACACAATGACATTGGAAATAAAAGTGAACACAGTTTCTATTCCCACCGGAAACAATAATAAACAGTCCATATAAGTTTCTTCTTCAACACTGTAACATGTTTATCGTAAGGAAAAGGGGAGAGGCACAATCACACAGGTAGAGGGAGAGAGAGATGGAGAAAGGGGGAATTAGACGCGAATGATAGAAATCGAACGATCAACTACACAGGGATCTTTAACACGATGTAGGCCTATTATTGTGAATGCTCTTATTGAGGATAAAATACATTACAACCTATATATTCACGAAGTTCATTTATATAAAGAATTATATTCAACATGAGCAAAAGAAACGCACATACTTGTACACATTAAACATCGTAATCACTGTATTAGTCATTGAGAATTCTACTCGTGTAGAAATAAAACGGTTATTTGTAAGCCTATATCTCATATTCATAACACACTAGTTTATTCAAAAGATAACAATAATTTACATAACAATTACAATCTTTACATAACAACCATGATGATAATGATATTTGTTATTCTTATTATCAATAAAAAATTATGTTGACAATGATAATAATGATGGTAATAGTTAAATTATATAAGATAATGATAATAATGATGGTAATAGTTAAATTATATAAGATAATGATAATAATGATGGTAATGATAACTGCAATAATTGCATATTCTAAAATGATAATAAAAGTAGGAACAATGAACAAATGCCACCAATGATATGAGTAATATAACAATGATAATGATTTTGTTACCAATAAGAAACGGATAATGTTGATAACAACTATGATAATAATAAGAATGAGGATTGATCATCATAACACTTATGAAAAATAATAAAAGAAAATATAGCAAAGACAGCAATCACCTTAATTACCTCAATAATAAAAATATAGATGATATTAACCTTAGTTGTGTAGCTATGAAGATAATGATAACGCTAATCATAACTCAAAGATAATAAAAGTACAAGAATTGCAATATATGAGCGACATCAAGAATCAGGAAGAAGAAAACGGGAAGAAACGGAGGCAATAGGAAAATGGGAAGAAGAGAATCAGGAAAAGGGAAGCACATTAAAAATACGCCGAAGAGAGATAGATGGGTAGACATTAGAAGTTAAACTCTAAAAAGGGTGAATATTGACAATATGAGATTGGATAGACGTTGAGACAGATAGAAAGACAGAAGGAAAGACAGAGATATAAAACTATAAAAATTATCAATAAAGTCATAGCTTTAAGAAACAATGTAAGTAATGTAAATTACTTATATATATATATATATATATATATATATATATATATATATATATATTATATATATATATATATAATATATATATATATATATATATATATATATATATATATATATATATATATATATATATATATATATATAATCGTAGCTTAAAAATACCGGAAATTTCTTGATTCCTGCATGAGTAGAATTCTCAATGACTCGGTGTTTACAGTGATTACGAATTTCAATGTGCGTTTCTTTCGTTAATGATTCGAGTCTTGCTCATGATGATTATAATTTTCTAAATATATTGACCTCATGAATATATAGGTCGTAATGTATTTTATTAGCAAAAAGAACATTCCTAATGATATAGGCCTACTTCGTGTTGAAGAGCCCTGTGTAGTTGATTGACAAACGGCAATCGTTCGTTTGCTGTTATTCGTGTCTAATTCCTTTGCCGTTTCTGCTTTTTTTTTTAATTTATGAGGTCGAAATATACGTAGACTGGATTACAGTGTTCCCCTTGTTGAGAAACGTTTTCATTATTAATGGCATCGTTTTTTCAGAATTAAATTTACTAGTCTTTTTGTGTCTAAGTCTTTCAAATTCTCCACCTTTCTCTCTATATATATAGATGTATGTATATCTCATTTTCTCGTTTTCTTTATCTGTTTCTGTATCTCTCTGCCTGACGCCTCTCTCTCTTCGTCCCTCTCTTCTCTCTCTCTTTTTCTCCGGCACTCTCTCTCTCTCTACCTGTGTAAAAGTGCCTCTCCCTCTTTCCGTTATGAATAGATATGTTCACTTTTATTTACAAGATCATTGTGTCATTTTCAGGAAAACGAATCTGTGTTTGGGAGTATCTCTATTAAGTCCACCTCTTCTCTACATCTCTTTTCCTTTCCTCTTCTCCGCCCTCCCTCCCCCCCCCCTCTCTCTCTCGCTCTCTCTCTCTCTTTCTGCCTCTTTCACTCCCTCCTCATTTCTTACTGATGTTATAGCCATAGTTAATATCTATTTGTGTCATTTAATTCTTGTTGTGTTCCATTTTTAGGTAGTTTTAACATTCATTTGATGTTTGTTACCTATTCAGTTACGTTTTCACGATGCTTATCTTCCATTGCCTCTCGTCACCATGCAAGTTTTGAAATAATTTTAAACTCAAGGTCAAAAAATATCAAACGACAACGGATAAAAACATGAGAGAGAGAGAGAGAGAGAGAGAGAGAGAGAGAGAGAGAGAGACAGAGACAGAGACAGAGACAGAGACAGAGACAGAGACAGAGAGAGGGAGGGAGGGAGAGAGAGAGACAGAGTGGGGGGGGATTCAATATTAATGTTATCAGTGATATATATATATATATATATATATATATATATATATATATATTCTATATGATTTGATACTTTTATTGTTATGGTAACAATGGCTATATAGTCTAAAACCAGTGCACAATTTTTTATCATTATATCATTATATCAGAATCATTTTTGTTAACTTTGTGATTTCCTTGTCATTATCAGTGTCACTACCATTGCTATATCTTCTGTATCATTATTGATAGTATAAGTGGCATTTGTTTATCGCCATAACAGCCATTGTCATTATTAAAACACATGGGAGAAAAATAACCTAATCCGAGAAAGCCTGATTCCAGCATTATCATATAAAATAACGGGAAGGAATAGATTAATAAAGGAAAAGAGATGAATAAACAAGTAAAAAAAATAGCATTATAGAATTATATAAACAACCCACCTAAAAAAGTTCTATGATTAACTATTCCTTCTACACTTCTTATTTTCATGTCTCTGCGGTGTAACGGTTAGCGCAGCCGCCTCTGAAGCGGGAATACCGGGTTCGATTCCCGGCGGAGACGAACAAAATCAGTTTTTATTTAGTTATTTATTCTTTTTGTTGTTTAAACCTTCTTAAGAAGATAATTCTGTTAACATGTCATTTTTGCTAATTTTTTGAAAATCATCATTAGTGTTATTGGTATTACTATAATTATAATAGCACACACACACACACACACACACACACACACACACACACACACACACACACACACACACACACACACACACACACACACACACACACACACACACACACACACACATATATATATATATATATATATATATATATATATATATATATATATATATATATATATATATATATATAGAGAGAGAGAGAGAGAGAGAGTGAGAGGGAGAGAGAGAGAGAGAGAGAGAGAGAGAGAGAGAGAGAGAGTGAGAGAGAGAGACAGAGGGGGAGGGTATAGAAAAAAGGGAGAGAGAATGGTGTCAGGTATGCAAAGAGGAGGGGGGATGGGGAAAAGACAGAAATAATGGAGTACTTTCGTGGCTAAGGTTCCACCGCAGCTACATTATTTGAAATCCTTATATCATTTACTAATATCATTGTTATACTAATTGTTATCATTATCAACTTCATCAGTTTCTTATGTCTATCAATATCATCATTATCATTGTTATATCCTTCTTATCATAAAATCGTACGACTGTATTCATCAAGGTAATGATTGAAATAGTAATATCAATGATACTACTACTAATAATATTAATAGTGATAATGATAATCATGATATTCTAATGATGAGAATAATGAGAAAACGATAAAAATATAATTATTACTAACCTCTGCATTATAATAAAACTTATATGCATTTTCTAATAATACCATTCATTCATCTATATTTATCATATTACAATTACTATCATTATTATTGCTGCTTTCATTAACATTTCTAGAACACGTTTATGTTAGAATCACTATTGTCATTATTCTTAATATCATTTTTGAAAATAAATGTATTATGAAATAAAAGTGCTGAGAAGTCCTACTTACTTTTTAGTCAAATTATAATCATTTGCCTTTACAGTAATTGCGATTTTTAATGTGTACGTGTATTTGCGTTTCTGTTATCTAACATCCTGTTTAAGATAGAGTTGCCAAGCGTGTCCAATTGCCGTGGAGTTGCTGTTATGCAGTGTCCTTTTGTTTGAAATACGAATGTTTCATAATACATGGTGATAAACACTTCATTTCTGTGTCTCTTTCTGTTCTCTATCTATCTATGTGTGTATTTACTTCTCTCTCTGCGTACGATACATACAATTGTGTATACCTATCAACATATAATGATGTATTTTACGGGCAATAAGAACATTCATAAAGATATAGGCCTATTTACTGTTAACGACCCTTGTGTCATTATCATTGTTAGTAGTAGTTGTAGTAGTATTGCTATTATCATTACCATTGTTATTATCTTTATTACCTCATCAGTACTGTTATTGTATTTATAATGATTTCTGTCATTACCATTACTATTATAATTTTTATTATTATCATTATTTTTTATCTCTATCTTTATCATCATTATTATCATTATAATCATCAGTTTACTGTTCTTATCGTTTTCGTCATTTTTACTATTATAACCATTATTATTATTGTTTTATTGCTATCATTATTAGCATTGGCATTATTATTATTATTACCATCACCATTATTGTTATCATAATCGTTGTTGTTGCTGTTCTCGTCATTATTATTATTATCATTATCATTATTATTGTTATAATAATAATAATAATAATAATAATAATTATTATTATTATTATTATTACTATTGCCATTGTTATTACTGCTGTCATTACTATTGTTATTGTTATGATAAGCTTTATCGTTATGATTACAATAATAACAATAATAATGATCATCATTATTACTATCATTGTTGTCATTATTACTACTACCATTGTTTTACCATATCACCATTATCATTACCATCAACATCATCATTAAACCACACCAACTTTATTTGTTGCTTCTCAGATTAAAGGGAAAAAATGGAACGACAGGGCGAAGTAAAATAAAAATAAAAGATTCAAAAAGCCAGGTTGAAGATATAGGGTTTACAGAACACAAAGAAAAACAGGATTATTTCAAGTTTCAGCTTTTCATGGCACGTTTTATGTTTCATTATTGCTATGTAATCATTATCATTAATTATTATAATCACTTCTATCATCATAAAAATACTACTTCATCCTTATTGTCATAAATATTGTTACGTAACACACTGTCCCACTGGGTTTGGTGAGCAGCCTTTGACGAGTGTTGTGGCACTCAGGGCACTGAATGAAGTTGGCGGGTGAATTACAAACAGGTAGCAATCCACGGTTTATTGGCGTGCCACAAAGTTTATTTACAGGAACTTCTCTCCAAGGAAAGACGGTCACCTCACACACACACGCACAGCTTAATCACCTTAATTCCGTCTCTGTGTCCTCCTTAGAGAGAGCAGCACAATCGAGAGCGCAGCTACCGTCACGGACCGTCCTCGCTCTTCCAGATTTCTTCTCGAACAGCCCGCCACTCCCCTCTCATAGCCAATCACGACGCCGGATTCTCGTCCCACCTAGCAGGCAGCCAATCACGCAACGGCGCGTTTTTGGCGGGCTTTTTCATCGCCACGAACACAAACACACACATTATTATAATATACTTTTTGTAACAATATTATAACTAATGCGTAGGCCAACAGTATTCGTCCGTAAATGAATCCTCATTTCCGCCCTTACGCATACCCGACACTTGCACACATACCCTCGTAAACGCACACAAGAACTCACGGACGAACCCGTTTGTATGTATGTGTCTGTTTAACAGGAAATATTCATATTCATCCTAATCCACAGAGACTGTACTTTGAAGGTATCAACTGACGATAACAGAGTAGATTCGCGGTAGCTCTTTCAATATCGTACTTGTCTTTCGTTCAAAAGGACCACGTTCGATTCCCCTTTCAGTTGCTTCTAAAGAAATATTTTATTTTTATTCTTAAAAGTCATTCTCTTTTGTTATCATTTTAATTTGTTATATTTTCTAATGTTATTATTATTATTATCTGCCGAATAGTAATAGTATTGTTATTATTACTGTTTATCATTTATTTAAGTTTGATAATTATTATTGCTGTTAATATCATCGTTGTTATCACTGTTAATCATCATTGTCATTATAATCATCATTTCTACTGTCATTATTACTATCATCGCAATTATTGGTATTATTATCATCTTTATGATTTTTTTTATTTTTTTTATCATTATCATTATCATAATAATTATTATTGTTGTTACTACTATTGTTGTTGTTATTTTCATTACCATTATTATTATTATCATTATTTTTATTAGTAGTAGTTGTAGTAGCAGTAGCATTGTCATTATCATTATCATTATCATCATTATTATTATCTTTGTCACGTTGTCACTGATATTGGATTGGCATTATCATTTTTATCATTATTATCATTTTACCAATATCATTATTATCATTGATATTGGCATTATCATCATCATTACTTCTATTTTTCTAATTGTTATTGCCCTTATTACTAGTATAATCATTATCATTATTGCTTCATTGCTATTATTATTTGCATTATTATTACTATTATTATTTTCATCATATTGTCATCATTCTCGTTGTGGTTCTTGTTACTGTCATTATCATGATTATTTTTGTTATTATTATCATTGCTATCATCATTATCATGATTATGTTTTTATCGTCATTACCATTATCATTACTGTTGCCATTATTATTGTTAGTATTATTATCCTCGTTATTGGTATTGGCACTGTTATTGAATTGATTTTTGTCATTATCTTTACCATGATCATATTTACCATTATTATAATTGTTTTTGTCATTATCATCATTATCTTTATTGTTATTGTCATTATTATTATTATAATCATTATCTTCATTGTTTGATTATTATCATTATCCTTATTTCTATTACAGTCGTTATCATTAGTGTTATTGCTATTATTATTTGCAATATCATAAGTTGTCATTATTATTGTTATTATTATTATTATCGTTATCATTATGATTATAATAATAGCAATAATAATAATTATGATAATTATCATTATATCTTTATTATACCATATCATCATTAACATTAACATTATCGTTTTTATGTTGATTAGTAATCATTGTTTCTATGAATATTGTCATCATCATAAAAATACCAATTCATTATTTTTACTGTCATAGATTTTATTTTTGATTCTTAGACCAACAGCATTCGTCCATAAGTCAATCCTCATTTCCACAACCACACATACCCTCGTAAACGCACACAAGAACACACGGACGCACTCGTTCGCGTGTACGTGTCTGTCTAACATCAAACATTTACGCTAATCCTCATCCACAGAGACTGGAACATAAATGGATCAGCTGACCATTTCAGGAGAGAGCCACGGTAGTTCGCTCAATACCGTTCTTATCTTTCGTTCAAATGGCTTGTGTTCGATTCTTCGCATTAAAAAATATGACCGTTCGTAATTTAGCATAATTTTCATTACAGCACTTCTCTTCTCTAACAAAGAAAGTAAAATAGAAAAAAAACTTTTTCTTATCAGCATTTCAGTTGCCATTAGAATAATTCATTTCATTACAATTATTATCACTAATATCGTTATTCGCTTAATCATAATCACCTTTATTATTGTCAGTATTACTGAAATCATTATCGCCTTCATTATCATCATAATCATTAATTCTATCATTATCATTATAATGGAGGACGGAACAGTATATTTTATACAGTGACATAGATTACGTTGTTGTCGTTATTTTTTATTATCATTCTTCTTATTTCTTGCATTATCTACGAGATAATGCTTTTACTAATAATTACACCATCATCTTCATTGTCATTCTTATTTTTATTATTATCACCACTTTAATCATCATGTTATCACTGTTATTCTTAGCTTCATCGTTACCATTACCATTATTATCATAATCATTATCCTCATTATTGTTGGTACTAACATAATAATTATTATTACTATTATTATCGTTATTATTCTTATTCCTATTCTTATAATTACTAGAATTACTGCTACTACTGCTTTTACGATTATCATCCCTATTTCATATCATCGCACTGAAAAAAATGCTGCAGTTTGAAGTTTTTCTTTGTTTTATTCACAGCAGTTCTTTTATTTTGAAACAAAAGTAAAAAAAAAAAAAAAACAAATATTTCTTACTTGATTGATTATAAAATAATTAATATAATTAATTGATAAAAATACATTCATTGTCATTATCTTTGTCATCATTACAAAAACTATCATCTGAATCAGAATCATTGATGCAATCACGTTTATGATCATTGTTATCATTATTATTATCATTATACCTCGTATTCAGAATACATCTGTCTAAAGGCGTTTTAAGCAGGGAAAGTTCTTGCCTGAAATCTTAAGCGTTTTTCTTGCTAACTCAAGCATTTCACTTGCTTTCTCAAGCGACCTCCGTAGAAGGCTAGACTTGCGCTTGCTAAGTCAAGCGGTGTACCATCACCATGGCAACAGCGTCGGTCACGTACCGTACCGGTCACGATGCTACGAATGCGGGCGTTGGCCAGGAACTCGACTTAATATCTTATAAGAAAAAAAAAAAAAAAAAAATCACGGTATCTGATTCTGTAATTTTCTTAAAATCATATTCAAAGAAATTGAAATTAACTGAAAACGAAAGGAGATAATGGGGATTATGGGAATAGAAAGTGTTTTACTTATAAATAATAAATCATTATAAGACGAACAATTTACCTCTTACTGCAATGTTACTACTCGTCTCTCTAAATCGAGAATATATCTGCTATTCTATGAATTAAAGAATATTTCAAGTGAAAAAAGTCTGAGGAATTCTAGCAACATTCTTTTGTTGATATTGTATTCCATGATTTGTTATTTTTAACCTCATAAAATCGGATATATGGGAATGGGTAGGCCTATATTTTAATACAGGGATGTTCATTTGTTTTGATAACGCGTCAGAATGAAAGGGCTACCAATCGGAAGTGTGTGTCATTGTTTTAGAGGCACTTTATATGAATATAGGAGAAAATATTGCGCTTTGTTAAGATGTTTGGGTAGATTTACTCTGCCATCTTGATGCGGCACTAGCTTCTCAGTTGTTTTGAATTGCGTGCTCAAACTGTTGCCAACCGCCAATAGATCAAACTCCACTCTCGATTTATGCATTAGTTATCTCTTTCCGAGATTGTTGGTGGGGATACTTGTCTATTGCTTTTAAAACCCAAGTAGGTATATGCTGTGTGTTATTTTGACATTTCTATGTTCTCCAATGACTGTTATCATTTGTACTTTCTAGAAAGACACTTCCACAAGTCTGGCATCACTGAACAAGGCCTGCCTGCCTAGGAAAGCGTTTTAAGCAGGGAACGGTACAGCGCTTGGCCTATTGGCAAGAATTCTTGCTCAAGCGCTCCCTTGCTTAAAACGCCTTAAGATGTGATTATGAATTAACGGATATTAAAGAAATACTGAAGAAACTCTCAGAGCCTCAAGCTACTACCATTACTTTTTTTTATAATAAAGGCAATAACAATAACATTAAAATAACAACAACAGTAATAAGACAGACACGCGTCTTGCAATTTAAAAATGTAAAGAATTGTGAAACGCCAAACAAATAACAGCAAAAGCAGCGTCAAATGCTCTTCGAGATTCCATGAAATATATTTGCATCGCACTGCAGTGTTAATACAGCGAGACGAAAGAAGCTAATGGTCGTAATGGTTAATCAAAGATATTCAGTAGATTACGAATTTTATGAACATTATTTCTTAACGCTCTGACTTCACTGATATTCATTATTTTATTAGAATAATTTCCAATCCTTTTAGACTTGCGATCCCTTTCTCGAACCTTCGATGCATTTGCTCCATCAGTCGTTTCATTTATTTATTTTTTCTCAATTAATATATTCTAAAGGTACGAGGGTTTTAATTACTTTGTTTCTTAAAGCTTTGACTTCCATGATATTCGTATTATGAACATTGACCTTTAGTAATCCCCCTTCTTTAAATAACATTTTTCTTTCTTTCCTCTAATCTCTCTACATCCAATGACATTTTTCTAAATACCAGTACCATTATTTATCTCACTTTGAAAGTCTACCTACTTATATGCGTATTTATTTATATCCATATTCTTCCCATTATCCTATTGCCTCCGTTTCGTACATTTTCCTTCTTAGTTATCTATCTTTATCTTTGTTGGATTGTAATTCTTATATTTTTATAAATATCATTTTCATTATTTTCATAATTACGCCAACTAAAGTTAGTATCATCTGTAAGTTCATAATTGAGGCAATCGAAGTGATGGCATCGTTATTATCGCTACCATTTGTATTTCGCTAAACAATTTCGCACCATCCGGATCATTACCATTACCATTTTATTAATTTCATTATCAAGAGCAATAACCTACTGCAGTTGTGATGAGACAGAGCAGTAACGTGAAAATACCGAAATTAATATAAGAGAAAACCTTTGGACGCGGAGGCCTTCGTGTTTAGCTTGTCTTGTGGTCAGAGAAGAGACAGGAATCTCGATCCTTCATTACTGTTGACCATTCACGCCTTCCACACCTCGACCGTGTTATGGATGTTTTCCTAGAATAAGTGTTTGATCAACAATTTAAGTGGTATTTTCCCGTTGAAATTATTAAAGTATCTTTATACGATGATGAAACAGCAAAAGATAAACTGCATATTGGAAATACATACATACATACATACATACATATATATATATATATATATATATATATATATATATATATATATATATATATACATAATTAGACATACACATATATGCATACATATATGTATGTGTATATATATATATGTATCTATATGTATATATTTATATATATGTATATATATGTATATATATGTATATATATGTATATATATATATAAAGATAGATAGATAGATAGATAGATAGATAGATAGATAGATATTAGGAAATCATAGAACTTATCTTGAGTATCTGAATTAACATGTTTTTATATTTCAGCATTTCATATTACTCCGTTATCCATTTATGTTGAATTTCCTTTATAAAATCATATCAGAAAAAAAAACTGAAATAAAATAAAACGACATAGAAAAAACAAAGAAACAAAAATAGGCCTACGTGTGATTCCACACTTGGCATGGAACAGGATCGAACGCGGGCCTACGAATTACTAGACCAACACGCTAACCGTTCCTCCACCTCGACGTTCTCTTCTCAACTAGAGAAAAGCAGCTTATTTAAGCTAAGCATTTTTTGCATCACCCTATGAATGGTGAATTTGTACGACTATTTGTCTATCTGATACATTTTGACACAGAAATGCCATTTCTATGAAGTTCCACACTTAATGTTATCATTATAGAAGTAAGATTTAGAGTAGATTAACATATTAATGTAATCAAGTATCTTTAAAGACTCTATAACGATGGAAATATTTGTTCCTTTGCCAGCATTAACTCTGAGATGTGGCCAAGCGCAATTCATAGACAAAGTTTGTAAGTAAAATGAAAAGCGAGACAAAGGGAGGAAATAGGTGAGTGTGTGAGAGAAAGTGAAAAATGGAAAGTGAACATATTTATCCTACTATTATACAACATAATTTTTTTTCAACTTGTGATTATATTCCTTCGGATCCGCCCTTGCTTGACTTACAACTGCACAGCCTTTTCTTAACTACTTTTTATCTTGTTCTTGTAGTCGTAATGAGATATTGGATAGTCATATTTGACAAAAAAGAAAGTCTATATATATCTACTGTATCTATCTACCTTTCTTAAAATAGCCATCTATCTTCTTTTCATATATCTCTATAAGTCAGTCACTTTCTTACTCTTTCTCTTTTTTCCACTTGATTTGTTTTCTTTTTTTCGTATGAAAATCTTATTGTAAACTAGCAGGAATGATACTTTAATAATTTCAACGGGAAAATACCACTTAAACTGTTTATTTACTAGTTCATATTTCTTTTTTAAAGATCCCATTAAAATAAGCACTTCCATCACAACATGCTCTATATTCTAACATTTTTCTTGTGAGCTTATGCTCATATTGGTTTGATTTCCGTGATATCGCAGATAGACTATCGCTATAAATGATAACAGTTTTTAAATAAACGTACGCAAATAAAATGAGAAAAGAGCGGGAAAAGAAAAGAGAAGAATGCAAAAGAGAATTGGGACTCTCCAGTACTATAAGAGTCACATCCATCATTAGATCATTTTTATTTGTTACGAATGAGATGATATAAATGAGCAATAATTAGCGTAAGTAAAATATGGCATAACATTTAAACATATCTAGACAGAACATTTATACGAAATATGTTATACCTATGCATCTAGACATGAACTCAATCACAGTATTGTACGCAAAATAGGAGAGACAGAAAGAGAGGGAGGGAGGGAGAGGTAGGGAGGTTTGGAAAACAAATATAAATATAATTTCTTTCTTCCTTTTACTTTTGCGGTCAAATTCATAAATTGGATTATCATTAATATTTTCCTTATATAAGCATACCCAGGATTTTACTGCATCAGTTGAATGTGAAATGACCTATATTTTAACATCATTCTTGTCAGCTTTGGATTGTGGCAATTTGTATATCAGCTTGTTTGTAATAAATATATTTAGACATAGATACACGTATCAGTTAATTATTCAGATGAGGTTACAAATGTTTAGTAAATTCTACCACTAATGTCTTTCTACTAAAATATCAACGCACTCGATGTACGACTTCCCTTTCGAGACTCCCTCATGCTAAGCGTGGAAGCACACATATACCCATTCTTTTAAAGTTCTGTGTGTGCAATAGCTCGGCTTTACTCACCACGCTTTCCTTCCCTCGGGTCAGCACTTACGTTAGCTAAGTTTTCTGTCGAAGACTCATTGCATATAGAGGTTTATGAAAACAGTTTCCCAGAAAATAAGCTTGGCAAGTACAACCCCAAAATTTATTTTTAAAAAGTAACTCCTATCGACGGGTGCATGAGAATATCTCGAGGCTTTTTATTTTGCTGTGATGGTAAAAGAGGGACACATTATATGAATAAGAAGTAAACAAAAACATGTGAGTCAATCAGGATTTTTTTCATTTTATTCCGTATCTGCCCATATTGCTTAATTTTCATTGATTTACAACAGGACGCTTTAGAATAAACGGTCATGTATAGATAAATGAATATTGTAGCAGAAACGGTGATATTAAATAAAGTCCCACATAAAACAACATAGGAAAGACAACTCATGGAAAAACATATATAAGAGGATAAACTGATAACGTGATCAGATGATGGTGGAAATATGATAATAACAGTAATAGATAATGGACAAACTGTTAATGGTAATAGCGATAGATATGAATCGATTATTATCTCAAGTTGTGTATCTATCTCATCTTTTCTTATAAATTTCCTCACTTGCTATTCATGGTTAGACTTTACAGTTTATAGACACGGAAATACTATATTAAGAATCTTTAGTTTTTATCTTATAATCTCTTACTTCTGTTCTGTTGGATAATCACCTCAAAAAGAGCATAGACAGAGAGAGAGAGAGAGAGAGAGAGAGAGAGAGAGAGAGAGAGAGAGAGAGAGAGAGAGCACTGAGAGTGTGAGAAAGAGATCAGAAAATCATGCTTTGTAAATACCTCAAATGATAGTTTCACGGTCAGATTATCATGAATATTTTTCTTTTATAAGCATACTTAGGGATTTACAGAATCATTGAATGACAAAGAGAATACATAATTTCTAAAAAATAAAATAGTGACGCATTCAACATTCAGCTCATGCTCATGTTCTTGGGTTTCTGTGTTACTGCGGCAGACTAGCACTGTACGTGAATGGAAAAGAAAAAAGGGGATTCTGCAAGTACATAAGGGAGTTTTATATCCACCACAAAATTACTTTCATTTGCATATTCATAAGGAGCGCTGCGATCATCTTGAGAATAATACATTGTATATATAAGTTCTCTTAAAAAACGGTGATAGTTTATTTGTGAATTATTTTTTTCAGGTTGATATCGATATCCAAATAATACCTCAAGGTATTTTACAATTTCCAGCTTAATAGATAATGAACAAATGCTACATCTAAGCTCAACTCTGATATTACTTATGTGCCTCCACGTGAGTGTATCTTACTTTTTTATATAGTTTTGATTCAGAAATGCAATTTCTGTCACGCTATTAAAAGACTCTGTAGTAGCAATAAATGCTGATTGAGTAAGAAAAAAAATGCAACGCTAGAATACAAAGACAAAAAATCCATATGCACGTGCAACCTTCGCCACCCTCACACGCGCCCACGTGCAGAGAGAGACGAACAGAGACAAAGAGCAGGAAAGAAAACTAAAAGGTGTATAGCACGAGGAATGTTTTGTTGGTAAGAGGCACATGTTATTAACGGGAATATTTTTTTTTTCCTTTTAGAAAATATGTTTGATAAACATTTCAGATGGTCTTTTCAAGTTTAACTTATTAAGGTATCGTTCCTGTCGCAGTTTGCATTAAGACATCTCAATTGTTTAATATGGCGATGATATTTATCAAAACGAAAGATCAACTGGATACTGTAATTGTATAAATACATATATATACATACGTAAATTCGCTTAGTTATTAGTCAACCATAGAACTTATCAGGATTAGCTGAAATTACATATGTTCGTATTACTTATCTTTTCATATTATTCCTTTATAAATTCACATCAGCAGAAAGAAAAGGCTGAAACAAATACAATAAAGAAAAAAAAAAACGAAAAGGAAGCCTCCGTGTGATTCCACACTTGCCATGGAACATTCTCGAACGTGGGCCAATAATTTACTTGACACAGCGTTAACCATTCCTCCACCTCGTCGATTTCTTCTTATATTAAAAATAGCGGTAAATTTAACCTAAGCCTTTATTGCATCACCAAATGAATGGTAACCTCATATTCATAAAGTGGATTATCATTATTTTCTTAATATAAAAATACGGGGTGTTTTACTGCATCAGTTGAATATGAAATGACAAGAGGATTAAAGCATTGATGAAACAAATAAAGTAATAACACTGTAATGGAAATCTTGATATATATCTTGGTGTACATTCAAACATCATTCTTGACAGTTTCTGCTCATATTCCTTTGGTTTCTATCATGTTGCATGTAGACTAGCAGTGTATGCGAGTAACAGTTTTTGAATAAACGTACGTGTATTGTGCGAAAAAAAACAGGAATGTAAAGGGAGTGCGTCATATATCCATCACAATATAACTTTTAGTGAGAGAGACAGAGGAAGCACACACACCAAGAAGGGAAGGGAGGGGGGGGGGGGCTGAGAGAGAGAGCAATTACTGTAAGAGATCCATAGAGGGGGGGCGGGAGCACATAGAGAGAAAACCATGCTTTGTAAAATTCTCAAATTATAGTTTCGCGGTGAAATTCATAATAAGGATTGTCATGATTATTTTCCTTATGTAAGCATACTCCAGGGTTTTCAACGTCAGTTTGATGTGAAATGACATAAGGAGATCTATACAATGATTAATATAAAAATTGCTTTTAATATTACTGTTTTCTCAAATTCATACTTCGACCTCAACAATATAACGGAGTAGACTGAGGAGTCGGTGCGAGCAGATATTTATTGGAACTCGAGGATGTAATGGCAGTGCTTTTGTAAGGAGGATCTTCAAAAAAAAAAGAAAAAAAAAAAAGAAAAAAAAATACGAACGAGTAAATATACAAAGGTTTAGAGCGATATTCTCTTCGATATTTTCTTACGCTAGAATTTCCTATTTGTATTTCGGTGCTATATATACACGAAATGTAACAATTTGCTTAGTAGTTTTGTGGTGGATATGACATTATATAGAGAATCCTGTATCTCCGCTCTTTTCTAATCTTTCCAATATTTCCGCATTACTCCCTTACGTTCATTATAACTGCAATTACATGATGACAAGAAGGATGTTAAAATAGATCAAACTATTGATTCCCATTTTTACGTCACTACTGTATGAGGATGGGGAAGGTTACAGATGAATATAGATCCGTTTTGTGCTGCTGTTCCTCTTTACTACGCTCAAATCAGCATTTATTTTTACTAGAGTCGTTTTCTAATTCAACGGAAATGACATTCCTTTATCAAATCAATATCAATAGGTAAGATACACTCACCGGGAGGCACTATCTAGATAATATCAGTTTAGCTAGATGTAGGATTTATTAATTATCTGTTAAACCGGAAATTTTGAAGTACCATTGAATATCAACTTTGCGGTATTATCATAGGTATCAATATTAATCTGAAAGAATAATTAAAAATATAAATCAGAGTAACTTATGACATTCAGAGAATTAGGCTGATCGCAGCTCTCCTTACAATTTATATAAATGTTCTATCGAGTTCTATCATCTTTTTTTCTGAAAGATATGACAGTCCCTTCCGCAACTGCAGAATCCCAATTCTCTTTTCCATTCATGTGCAGTGCTATAAGCATACGCATAAGTGGTAAAATATGGGCCAATGTGTGAATCGAGGTTCCCGTTATTGTTACTCTCTTATTCTTTCATCTCCCTTTGTTATTTTAGATTT
>NC_091565.1:29970324-29975324 GCF_042767895.1 Penaeus vannamei
AAAGGAACAAGAAAGGTTGATATTCTGTAATCTGTACGTCTTATTTACATTATTTCTTAAAGCTGTGGCTTCACTGATATTTTAGTGCAACCTTTTTATACTCCGACTCCCTTCTCAAACCTTCGCTACATTCGCGCCCTCAGTCGTTTCATTTTTATTTTTTCCCTAAATTCATATTTTTAAAGGTACGAGTTTAATTACAGGATTTCTCAAAGCTATGATTTCCCTGGAATGACGCCGCGAAAATCAACCTTTTATAATACCCCCCCCCCCTCCTCTCTTTATACATCTATCTCTCGTTCTTTCTTTCCTTCGATCTGTCTCTCTATACTCAATCTTATTTTTCCAAATATCAGAGCTATCTACATCTCACATATTTTGATATTATTTTTGTCTACTTATCTATTTGTATATGCATTTATTTATCTATCCACAGACCTTTATTTACGTTTTCTCTCCTTCGTTCTGATTCGTGTTTAGCTGTTGTCTATAAAGGATAGTTGTGATTATTAGGATAGTAAAGACGGGATAATGTTGGCTCTCTTACTACGAATGCCACTATTATTGATGCAAGTAGTGTTAATGATACTATTACAATTTGTGATATAGAAATTGGATGATACTACTAATGCTCCTAATTCTACAATACTAATATTACTGCCATAAAAACAAAAAAGTGCATTAAGTTCGATATTTTTTAAATTAATCATCTTTTCCTTTAATTTTATGAACGAGGGTTATGTTGCTATTGTGTTTATCTTCCTCATTATTATAATTCTGATATTTCTATATTGTGTTTATTATTTTATAGATCTTATCATTCTCATTCTACCACTATCATCGCTATTGTTATCATTAGTGTTCTTTATACTAGCGCTATTATTATCATTGTCCTCACAATAGAATGTCATAAATCTTATCAGTTTCATTATCATAACGGTCATTATTATTATCATTACTATTACTACTACTGCTTACTGTTTACTTCCTACTTCTCAACATTATCAACATCACCACTATTCCATATTAACAGATCAAAATATTTCTACAGTTTCCAATGTTTAATTACAACACTTCTTTTCTCTAACACAATAATAATAATGATAATAATAATAAGAAGAAGAATGATAAAAATAAAAACTGAAAATGGTTTTCGATCCACGGTCCTCCGGGGTATGAGCCCGGAATGCCTTCACTGCGCTACCGTTGATTAAAATAAATTGATCATTCTCATTTTCTTTGTCATTATTGCTAAACCTGTCAACTTAATCATCACTTATGATATCATGTTTATCATCATTGTTACCATTATCATCACTATTATTATGCCGCATGTCCAGAATACATCTGCCTAAAATTTGCTTATAACCTAACGGATATTAAAGGAATACTTAGGAAGCGTGCCTGAACCGCCGTGCTTCAAGCGACGATCGACTGCTGGAATCGGTATCCTTGGTGCGAATTTGCGAGAAACTATAGAAGTAAATCCGCATTTGGAACAGCGTCGGAGGAGAGCAGGGAGGCCGAACGCAGGGCAGCTGGCATACCTCAGGCGGTACAGAAGATCGAAACGCCACAGGCTATCGAAATGAGGAGGAAAATTCACAGAGCTTTATAGGACTACTACTATTAATTGCCATAATAATAATATCAATAACAGCTGTTGTTGGTATTATCATTATTATCCATAATAAGGCCACAGCAATTTTTCTTGAACATTCGGCCCGCCGACATTTATTTCCAAGAAAAAAAAAATATATATACAAATTCTTTTGTCTATGATCCATTGTGTATGGTATCGTTTCTCCCGTCCCCCGAACAAAAATATATTTGGCGGAAATACTTTACTCTCATGCGTCATGTCATGTCTGTTGTTTGTCTTGAATATTTTTCATTTTGATTTCCAAAATAATAAATTCTGGTTAAAAGAAAACTTTCTTTTCATTCTCCTCGAAGATTTGTAGTAAGACAGAGTTGTACTTCCTCCAGTTGGGGCTGGAACTGATACATCCTTTACTACTGATCTTTGGAAGGTAGGAGGTACAGTTGCCATACTTTGGTGCTGTGGATTATTTCTTTCCTCCCACAGACATTTCATCATCATCAGACGCTTGTTATTCAAGAAAAAAAAAAATGCTGTGGCCTAACAATAATGTGTTTTTTCAATTTCCCACCAAGGTCTGCTTATTACCCACAATGCCCTCACGACAATAGAAAGCGACCGAGAAGCGCAAGCCTTTCTTACATGTTTCAAAACCTGTGATTAAGAGATAACATTACCAAATTAACAATTACATCTTTTCCTGTGAAATACTTTACTAACATTTTTGATATTACACCATCCATGTCCGACAAACGAGGGAACTGCGAGGGAATCCTTCTTTGAAGACAAAATTTGGTGTGCAAATATGCAAATTTCTTCCTTAAGTGCTGTTAATTCGCGGCATTCTCATCTCTTTCAGTAGTCGTGCTTTTCCACCTTTGGCACTAAAAGAAAAAAAGACTTCAAAGCCCTAAACTTATACTTTGCATCAACTCGCTTTTTATCTCTCCTTTAAAAAGCTTTAAGACCACAACCTTAATCTCTACAAACCATGGCAGGAAGCACACTCCCTCCTCTGACTTTCTCGGCAAGTTTTCCCTCATTGCGAACATGATTAAGCCTGAATCGCCCTTCAACGCATTTAATCCGACGACGATTAATCTTCTATTCCGCAACCAAGTCCTTCGGCGCAGAAGGAGAAACGCTGCGTTGGTCCGGATTTCCGTTGAAACTCGTCTCTGAGTCAAACGTTTTCGTGGAAAAAGTTCATTGTCAGCACAATGCAGCCTAGGATGAAAGAGGAAAAGAGAGAGGAAAGTGGAGACGGAGAATAGAGAACGATAGAAAAGGACAAGACAAATCGTAAGAGAAATAAAGCAGAGAAACAATAGGGAAGAAGAGTCGGAAGGATGAATGGAAGACGAGGAGAGAGGAATGAACATACGAGCCCCTGGATGCATCGATGCCAACTGCCTTCTCATAGTTCATTTTCACAAATAATGCTCGTGTTACAAGGCATGTAACTCACTCACTCTCTCTCTCTCTCTCTCTCTCTCTCTCTCTCTCTCTCTCTCTCTCTCTCTCTCTCTCTCTCTCTCTCTCTCTCTCTCTCTCTTTCAAAAGTCGACCTCCATACCATAATATAAAAAATAACCCACATCGGAGCACAGTTTCCCCCGCAAACCTGCACTTGTACAAACACACACACAGCTCTAAACTATGACGCTTATTCTAATGAAGACACAATGCCACCCATGCTACCAAAAATCTCGGGGTCTGTCGGCGCAAGCAAGTGCGAGGGCCACCTGGGAAATGCATTTGGAGGAAACGCCACACATTTAAAACAGGAACACGCGATAGGAAATAATAGAATGACTTTTGATAAGAAGGAAACTATTCTGCCATACTGATATTGCCGGATTGTAGTTTAATAAGTATAATAAGTATAATGATGATCATCATAATAATAATAATGATAACAATGATAATAATAAACTAAAAAAGCAATAACATATAAAAATGAAACATTTCATATTCTCTGGAGTACAAATAACCCTTGCTTTTGCGGTTAATCGTGCGCGATTTGAGAGCGTTATTCGTCAAAAGTCTTGCACGAAAGGACTGTGCCAAAGACCATAAGAATTTCTGTGTCCAGAAGAGTCCAAAAGAGAATCGGACTCCCAATTCCCACTTGGCGCCGGGCCTCCATCTCGCAAATGATGAAATGATGAATATGCAGGAAATGGATGCAGGCGATGAGTCCAATTCAGGAACGTTGACATCAGAACCTAGATTTTTCATGATTAATTTAATAGATTATATTCAATAAGTAATTTTAACATCTATGGTTTTCATTATGAAATCAAATTCGATCAACTGAAGCGGAGACGGTTGCCGGATGCGAATTCTATATAAAAAAATCTTGCGAAATCAAGAAAGATGCCGAGCAAACGGGGCCCCGGGAGGAGGGAGGAACTGCAGAGCTGTGCCCACAGACGCTGGCATAGACACGATTCCCCTCTGAAGGAAGAACAAAAACTAGAGAATTGGCGTCTCCGAGAAGTAGGAGAGAAAGGAGAATGATATTCAAGGAAGATTCAGAGAAAAGGAAAGAAAGAGGCTGGAAAGGTAACCAAAGAGAAATATCGAAGAAAGAAAACACGAAAGAAATATTGCCTCAACGGCTGCTCGAAGAAAGCCCATGGCTTTGATGACCAGCTTTTCCCCGTTGGCCACCGTCTCCGTGGGCGTGGGGGGGGGGGGGGGGGGTACTGCACTAGTGTAATTCGACGCTGGGAAGCTCCCCTCATGGACCAGTAATTCAGCATCTAAACAGACCTTGGCGAGGAACAAGAGCAGGGTGACTGAGATCTTCAAAAGATGGAAAACTGTATTTCGAATTGATTCAGTGAATTAGCTGAAGAGAGAGAGAAAGAGAGAGAGAGAGAGAGAGAGAGAGAGAGAGAGAGAGAGAGAGAGAGAGAGAGACAGACAGACAGACAGACAGACAGACAGACAGAGAGACAGAGAGAGACACATTTGGAATATATTCATGCCATTTGTTGGAAGCAATTCATAAGATATAAGGAACAGAAAATTATATAAGAATATATGTATAGAAGCAAAGTATCGTGTCATGTGTAATTCATGCGAATTTCACTTATTCCATAAGGGTTGTGTAATAATGAATATTTGATCAGAACAAGGGTCGATGTATGTGATGATAGCACTATTATGGGATTATATCCTTGGGATTTCAGGATGGTGTAAAACCGGTTATCTCTCAGTTTTTCTGATGAAATACACGTAATAAAGGCTTGTGCTTCGCGGTCGTTTCCTGTTGTCATGACGGCATTGTGGGTAATAAGCAGACCTTGGTACAACCCATCACCGAGCGTTAGGTCAGATGCCAGTTAGAATAAATTATTTCTAAATAATTCAGAAAAAAAATCACAAA
>NC_091565.1:29980324-29982824 GCF_042767895.1 Penaeus vannamei
TCCACCGTCCTCCACCGTCGCCTTCCACCGTCCTCTACCGTCGCCTTCCATCGTCCTCCACCGTCCCCTTCCACCGTTCTCCACCGTCGCCTTCCACCGTCCTCCACCGTCGCCTTCCATCGTCCTCCACCGTCGCCTTCCACCGTCCTCCACCGTCGCCTTCCACCGTTCTCCACCGTCGCCTTCCACCGTCCTCCACCGTCGCCTTCCACCGTTCTCCACCGTCGCCTTCCACCGTCCTCCACCGTCGCCTTCCACCGTCCTCCACCGTCGCCTTCCATCGTCCTCCACCGTCGCCTTCCACCGTCCTCCACCGTCGCCTTCCATCGTCCTCCACCGTCGCCTTCCACCGTCCTCCACCGTCGCCTTCCACAGTTCTCCACCGTCGCCTTCCACCGTTCTCCACCGTCGCCTTCCACCGTCCTCCACCGTCGCCTTCCACCGTCCTCCACCGTCGCCTTCCACCGTCCTCCACCGTCGCCTTCCATCGTCCTCCACCGTCGCCTTCCATCGTCCTCCACCGTCGCCTTCCACCGTCCTCCACCGTCGCCTTCCACCGTCATCCACCGTCGCCTTCCACCGTCCTCCACCGTCGCCTTCCACCGTCGCCTTCCACCGTTCTCCACCGTCGCCTCCCACCGTCGCCTTCCACCGTTCTCCACCGTTGCCTTCCACCGTTCTCCACCGTCGCCTTCCACCGTCCTCCACCGTCGCCTTCCACCGTCCTCCACCGTCCTCCACCGTCGCCTTCCACCGTCGCCTTCCACCGTCCTCCACCGTCGCCTTCCACCGTCCTCCACCGTCGCCTTCCACCGTCCTCCACCGTCGCCTTCCACCGTCCTCCACCGTCGCCTTCCACCGTTCTCCACCGTCGCCTTCCACCGTCCTCCACCGTCGCCTTCCACCGTCGCCTTCCATCGTCCTCCACCGTCGCCTTCCATCGTCCTCCACCGTCGCCTTCCACCGTCCTCCACCGTCGCCTTCCACCGTTCTCCACCGTCGCCTTCCACCGTCCTCCACCGTCGCCTTCCACCGTTCTCCACCGTCGCCTTCCACCGGCCTCCACCGTCGCCTTCCACCGTCCTCCACCGTCGCCTTCCATCGTCCTCCACCGTCGCCTTCCACCGTCCTCCACCGTCGCCTTCCACCGTCCTCCACCGTCGCCTTCCACCGTCCTCCACCGTCGCCTTCCACCGTTCTCCACCGTCGCCTTCCACCGTCCTCCACCGTCGCCTTCCACCGTTCTCCACCGTCGCCTTCCACCGTCCTCCACCGTCGCCTTCCACCGTTCTCCACCGTCGCCTTCCACCGTCCTCCACCGTCGCCTTCCACCGTTCTCCACCGTCGCCTTCCACCGTTCTCCACCGTCGCCTTCCACCGTCCTCCACCGTCGCCTTCCACCGTTCTCCACCGTCGCCTTCCACCGTCCTCCACCGTCGCCTTCCACCGTCCTCCACCGTCGCCTTCCATCGTCCTCCACCGTCGCCTTCCACCGTCCTCCACCGTCGCCTTCCACCGTCCTCCACCGTCGCCTTCCACCGTCCTCCACCGTCGCCTTCCACCGTTCTCCACCGTCGCCTTCCACCGTCCTCCACCGTCGCCTTCCACCGTCGCCTTCCACCGTTCTCCACCGTTGCCTTCCACCGTTCTCCACCGTCGCCTTCCACCGTCCTCCACCGTCGCCTTCCACCGTCCTCCATCGTCGCCTTCCACCGTCCTCCACCGTCGCCTTCCACCGTCCTCCACCGTCGCCTTCCACCGTCCTCCACCGGCGCCTTCCACCGTCCTCCACCGTCGCCTTCCACCGTCCTCCAGCGTCGCCTTCCACCGTCCTCCACCGTCGCCTTCCACCGTCCTCCACCGTCGCCTTCCATCGTCCTCCACCGTCGCCTTCCACCGTTCTCCACCGTCGCCTTCCACCGTCCTCCACCGTCGCCTTCCACCGTTCTCCACCGTCGCCTTCCACCGTTCTCCACCGTCGCCTTCCACCGTCCTCCACCGTCGCCTTCCACCGTCGCCTTCCACCGTTCTCCACCGTTGCCTTCCACCGTGCTCCACCGTCGCCTTCCACCGTCGCCTTCCACCGTTCTCCACCGTCGCCTTCCACCGTTCTCCACCGTCGCCTTCCACCGTCCTCCACCGTCGCCTTCCACCGTCGCCTTCCACCGTTCTCCACCGTTGCCTTCCACCGTTCTCCACCGTCGCCTTCCACCGTCCTCCACCGTCGCCTTCCACCGTCCTCCACCGTCGCCTTCCACCGTCCTCCACCGTCGCCTTCCACCGTCCTCCACCGTCGCCTTCCACCGTTCTCCATCGTCGCCTTCCACCGTTCTCCACCGTCGCCTTCCACCGTCCTCCACCGTCGCCTTCCACCGTCCTCCACCGTCGCCTTCCACCGTCCTCCACCGTCGCCTTCCACCGTTCTCCACCGTCGCCTTCCACCGTCCTCCACCGTCGCCTTCCACCGTCCTCCACCGTCGCCTTCCACCGTCCTCCACCG
>NC_091565.1:30035324-30037824 GCF_042767895.1 Penaeus vannamei
TAAGTGTCCGCTCCCCCACAGCTTTTCTCATTTCCCCCTCTCCTCTCTGCCCCTCCTGTCTGACCTCTTTTCCCCCTCTCGCTATGTCCCCTCTTTTCGCCCAAATTTCTCGTTCTCCCTTCGCTCCTTCTCCAACGTCCTTTTATTTTCACAGCTGTATGTTCGCTTGGATTTATTCTCCCTATCTATGTCTATTTATCTGTATAGCTTTCTGTCGGTATGTTTGTCTGTATGTGTGCCTGTTTGTTTATCTATATGTCTGTCCCCGTCCGTCCGTCTGTCTTTGTCTGTCTGTCTGTCTGTCTGTCTCTCTCTCTCTATTTCCGTGCTCTTCTTTCTGTCCCCGTTTTCTTTCATTTTTACCCCGTATTCAGGTGCTGTTATCTCTCCCTTACCTTCCCAGCACCTGGCAAGGAAACAGGTTCTAAAAACGTCTGAAATATTGTTGTCAGCGCATACCACAGCCGTACACATACTAATGCAATTATAATGAAAGATTCTATAATCAGCTTTTCCTGGCCTGAGGACTACGGTAAATCGAGGTTTCCTAATGCTAATAGGATTATGTTTTATTCGCTAAAGATACATAATGTTTATCAATGAATATCATAAAAACATACTACGATGTTCGTGAAATAAACATATATGATGTATTTTTCCTACTTCGCATTCGTTATATTCGGCTCAGGGGTGGATTAGTAAGTAATGTTGAATTTATGTGCTCGCTCGAGATATGTGTAACTGTTACCTACATGCCACTAGTCCTTGGTTACAAAGTTGTGGGCGCCGGTGCCAGGGATTGTCTTGTAAAATTGGAGAAAGATCACTTACGAAAGCGTACCACTGAACGGTTGCTATTAGTCTTCTATTTGAAAATGACCGCGGTTTTTCATCTTATTCTTAGTAATTTGGACTTATAATTTAGAATATTTATTTGTGAATTCTATCCATTGCTGTCTGTCAGTCTATGTCTGGGACATAACGTTACTGTCAAGCAAAGAGGGTACTGGCAACCTCAATTACTGGCGGGGAATCTGATCTGAGTCGCGCTGCCGCCAGAGCAGCCGGTGTTAACTTACATTAGGCACAATGGGGATGTCATGTGACTATAATAATGAAAACTCTCAGTTGATACCAGCATGTGTACAGTGCAATTAATGCATATGTATTAGCTGATCATAAGGTATGGCATTTCTTATATATATGTAGGCGACCCCGTAAATACTGTAAAAAAAAAAAAAAAAAAAAAAAAAAAAAAAAACGTACGTATAAAATCAACATAGCCTGATAATTTGCATCCATGCTACAGGAGCATCATAACCCCCGTAAAACTGCATATAGGTAAGACAAGAAGGGCAGCTGGGAAGCTATTTCAGCGACTGTGGGGTTCCCGTCTCCCTCGTGCCAAATGACGGTACTCTGACTCACCTGTCGGGCTGCTACCGCCTTACCTGCTCGTATTTCTTCTGCACTGGTCTGGCTGTCGATTGAGGGACACTTGTCATAATATCTTACCAATGGCATATAACATTTGGCAAACGGAAGGGTCTAGATGAATTAATGCTATTTACTTTTTTCTTTGAAGGATGGGATTCCCTGGTAGCGTCTTACGAGAGGCATCGGGAAGCTGGCACTGGTCTTAATCCTCCATCACTCGGTACCCTCCTTCCCTCCCCCCCCCCCTTTCTCCCTCTTCCCCGTTCCCTGATGTGCGACCCTCTGTTGTTCGGTTGTTATCCTTCCTGTTCGGCTTTTACTTTCTGCCCGTCCTGAGGCGACTAAAGCACACAGATAAAGACCGAGAAACTTGTATGACCCTGGCATGAATTTCGAACGAGAAAATCTCAAAAGTGGCTGGTTTGACCCGAGTCATCCTGGCAGCTCCCTTTGTTTCTAAAACGAACTGGCAACCGACTCTTGGTAGGGGTAGTGGGGGAGGGAGGGGTATTGTGTGGAATTCAGCTCCCAACGTGTATGTGGCACTTTCTAGAGCAACACACCCTCCTAAAAGTTGTCGCCTCTTAATGTTTCTTCTCCTGCGAAAGACATAGATGTTCTTGGACCACAGGATGCTGACTGAGTCTTGTTCTGCGCATGACTCATGTTGTGTACTAGAAAGAGAGATGAATAGATAGTATCACCCTAAGTTGTTTCTACCTTATCTAATTTTCTCTAATACATTCTTTCCTTATAGATATACCACACAGAAAACACCTACGATAGGAATAAGGAAGTAACCCGAGGAAAGCAACAAAATCTGACGTCCTTCACAGGCCTTGTATAAATGGATACCAGATTTCGTTTTACATTCCACTTTTTATGTCTTTTTTCATCTCATTTCTCGGTCTGAGGGAAGAGAGAGGGGGGAGGGGAGAGGGCAGGAGGGAGGGGTACAGCAGCGAAGCCCGAGGATGAACACAAGAGAGTCACGTGGGAAGAGCCGGCGGTCGTGTGAGTGTTTTGTATTTGTTTGCATTTGCTCGTGCTAGGAAGCTACTGG
>NC_091565.1:30074614-30082114 GCF_042767895.1 Penaeus vannamei
TTGTATGGATTTCTGCCATAACGTAGGAGTCAGCATTGTTTTGCAGAGTACTTAACAAACTCAAACCCAGGCATGCAAGCCGTATTTCTTGATCTTCAATCTGCCTTTGATATTGCAAACAGAGAAATGATCCCTGAATAACTAGCTAGCTTTGTTATTCCGGGAAAACTGTTAAAATAGATTCAAATATATCTATCCAGTTGATCAGCTCAGGTTTTCTTCAGGCGTTTTAAGAGTACTCATACAAAAGTGTTTGAACTCGGCACATCTCAAGGAGGCATACGTAGTCCCTTGCCTTTTAACATCCTAATCATAGATTACTAGGCGATATACCACTCCATTATTTGCTATGCTGATGATATTTGCATTAAATCATTATCACGAGGAGAGAATGCAAAAGATTCTTGATGTACTTTTAGCAAGGGCTACAGAATGTGGCTTGATCATATTGACTGAAAAAAAACATGGCACTTAACCCTAACACAATCTTTCTGCCAAGGTTTCGCATCAATGGCGTTGAACTAGATCTCTGTCACCAATACAAATACCTCGGGGTGATTGTTAATGATGCAGAGATCATACAAAACTTGAAGCAAAGGCTGTAAGAGCGGCTGAAGCCACTTAGGACTCTTGTCGGCAAAGACCATGACATTAATGTCAATACTGCTTGACTCGTTTAACTGTCGGCATAGATTGTCATGCATCCAATCAGAGTTGGCTAGTTTAGAAATTGTGCAAAATGAGGCCATGAGGATTATTCTCGGTGCCCCTACAACAACGAGGATTGTGATTTGCCGTCTGTCTATAAAAGAATATTAAATATAAACACCACGTTTAGTGTCAAAGCAATAAGATAACCCCTCTCTTGTACAAAGTTCTCAAGACAACTAAAACATAGAATAGTCGACCTAACTTTGAATGGCAACATCGATTCAAACTCGAATCCATGGATACAAGTAACATGTAAGCACTTGTCTCGGCTGAACATACCCTCCATGGATGTTCTGCTCCACCGTGGAAAATGTCGAACTTAAGTTTATTTTATACGACAGCCCCCCCTCCCCACCATTGAGCATCTTGAGACTATGCCCAATGCGTATGAATGCTACACTGATGGATCCTTTCAGTCTGGGAGTAGAGCAAGATGTGCGTTTGTCGTATGTAAAAACAATATTTTGCAGGACCAGGATTGTAGGCGGGTTCATGACTGGACTATCACTACCCAGACTAAGTTGGCAAGAATGCTCATAGCCACCGAATTTCTATTAAATCAAGACTCAGAGGTAATTTTCTGCGATTCACAGAGTGTTCTCCAGGCTTTGAACACACTAGTCAAAGGTGAAGGAAATACTGCAAATGACATCAGGATAAACGTGCATCGTGCAAAACGAGGCCATGACATACGTTTTGTGTGAATACCATCGTATGCTGGAATCCCCAGGCATGATCATGCTGACCGCCAAGCAAAATCAGCATGTGACAAACAAAGTGTTGATATAAATCTTGGAGTACCTCTTGCTAGGATTTCACACTTCATTAAAACTTTCTTCAAAGAGGATTTGACTGAGTTAACTATCAACGGCCTGAAAGCTGTAGCATAAAGCACTATGAATGGTTTATGCAAGATGTATTTATCTATAGTTTATATAAAACAAGAATAAGACTGATATTGTGACCGCATGAATCAGGCTGGGATATATATTGTATTGGCAAGTCAGTACAGTCTGAAATGTTGAAGAAACCAAGTGTAAATTATGCAGTGAAGAAAATAAAAGAACACTTGTACTTTATATCTCAAGGTGCCATGTAATACAGCCTCTCAGACCACCTACCATGAGGTATAGAGAACTATGTAACTGCTTCATATCATCTGATGTCTTGGAAGATAAAATGATGTATCCTAAATTTGGAATGTAGTACCACTTGACCACATACCAAATGTTACAATACCTTTCCACGCCTAAGCCGTACGCCGTCTTGGTAGATGAGTAGATAAATTACCGTGCGATTGTTCTTTTCTTTTGAATGATATAATATAAATCGTAATAATACTATAGCCTAATTTCCAATGTAATACTATTATATAATTCTTTGACCGTGCATCAAATGTACCACAGCTTGCCCATGCCCGTGCAGTTAGCCAGGGGGGTAAATAAAGGACGAAACTAAAACTTTTTGTAACAAAAT
Organism: Penaeus vannamei; assembly: GCF_042767895.1. NCBI lineage: Eukaryota > Metazoa > Arthropoda > Malacostraca > Decapoda > Penaeidae > Penaeus > Penaeus vannamei. The sequence continues at coordinate 30,076,802 of NC_091565.1, forward strand.
ATTTTCTCATTAGTTGTGATAGCGTTGTGGTCTGATTTGGGTCAAGGCAAATTAGCTGAAAAGAGAATCCAATATTTGAGGTGATCTGTAAAAAGATAAACCTAAAAATAACTATGTAGAAAACATGAACAAATTAGCTTAGAGTTCTTTCTGGTGTCCTTTTTCCTGCATATCAACATCAACGTAAATATACAAAGGTCTTAAAATCTTCCTGTACGTGCATGTGTATACATACGAAGATGTGTGTGTGTGTGTGTGTGTGTGTGTGTGTGTGTGTGTGTGTGTGTGTGTGTGTGTGTGTGTGTGTGTGTGTGTGTGTGTGTGTGTCAATGTGAGTTCGTGTGCGTGTATGTGTGAGTGCATGTGCGAGTATGTGCACGCGTTCGTGTGCGAACGAGGGTAACTATGTGAAGACTTGTTCGTGTGCACTTGAGCAAGCACGAACGAAATTACATGTAAACTCACGTTCGATCATTTGGATATTCATGGAAATTACTTTGCACATTAAAAAAAAAAAAAAAAAAACAATAATAAAATAATAAAAAACAGTCATCGGCTCTCACTTAAAATTAATTTTGTTTTGGATGTTACACACGCTGTTTGGGCTATTACCACTGAAATTAAATATATTCCTCTTCATTATAGATTTTTTTTCTCGTTTTGTCTGATAGCACTTCTATATGCTGAAAAGAAACTAAAGGAAGATATGGTAAAATCGGAAAAATAAATAAAAGGGGTGAGTTCTGGTATTTTACTAGGAGAGTGGCAGCGTACATATACACAAACCAATATAATTATCATTACTTTTCAATTAGGACACAGGTCATTGGTGGAATACGCTGTCATACGGATGACCGTTACATAAGTTAAAATGAAATCAAATACACAAAATACAAAAGGCGACAGCATGTCGTCCTGGCGAGACCCAGCCTGCCCTCTCTCTGTCTCAGGTGTGTCTCTGGCGGGGCTTCCGTCAGGTGCGCATCGGCACTGCGGAAGTTAAGTCCCACCCAATTTCCTAATTGTTCTTATGCGCGGTTACTTGTGCCTTGTTTCTGATTGTTTAAACTGTTCATTTCAAAAGTTTTTCTCTAAACTTGTAAGGCAGTTCCTGCGTTTGACATAATGGTCTGCGTAAGCGTTTCGGCTGCGCCTGGTTCAGTAAGTTTTATACGGTTCTTTTGTCACCTCTTAGGTTTAAACTGCGGCTACAATTGTTCTAACAAGTCTGCGGATACAATTGTTCATGCGTGCATTTTCACTTGCAAAAATGATCACGATAGATCGATACTTTTGTATTGGTATCAGCATCGCATTTGCCACTCAATATTAGTATCGTTTTGTCGTTTTATCACAAGGGTGTTTTTTTTCGATACATCAATACATTTAACTCTCTCTCTCTCTCTCTCTCTCTCTCTCTCTCTCTCTCTCACTCTCTCTCTCCCTCTCCCTCTCCCTCTGCCTCTGTCTCTCTGTCTGTCTGTCTGTCTGTCTGTCTCTCTCTCTCTCTCTCTCTCTCTCTATCTATCTATCTATCTATCTATATTATCTGTGTAACCCTCTCCATGACTTTCTCTCAATCTGCCCCCTCTCACTCACTCCCTTCCCCTTCTCTCTCTCTCCTTCTTCTCCAACTACCCCCCTCTCTTTCTTTGTATCTGTCTCTATCTCACTTCCTCTCTTAATCTCCCCCCCCCCTTTCTCTCTCTCTCTTTCTTTTTTATTTCACTCACTTATCCGCTCACTCACAAACCCACTCACTCATCCTCTCCCCCCCCCTCTCTCTTTCTCTCTCTTCCTTTTTTTCACTCACTCACCCGGTCACTCACAAACTCACCCACTCACTCTCTCTTTCTTTCTCACTCTTTTTCTCTCTCTCTCACTCTCTAGCCTCAATTTCTTACTCTCACTCTTTCTTTCTGTCTGTCTGTCTCCTTTTCTATCTATTTATCTTCCCCCTCTCTCTGTCTATTTATCAATTTATCTATCTCCCCCTCCCCTCTGTCTCTCTCCCTTCCTCTTCCCTCCCTCTATCCCTCCCCTCTATTTCTTTTTCTCTCCCCCCTTTCCCCTCTCTCTCTCTCTCTTTGTATTTCGTTCTATCTGTTTCTTGTGCTTCTTTCTTTCTTTTACACACTAAATTACACATTTTTTCTCTCTCTATTTATCTTTCTGTCTGTCTGTCTGTCTGTCTGTCTGTCTGTCTCTCTCTCTCTCACTTTCTTTCTCTTTCTCTTTGTTTTTATATCTCTTTTTTTCTTTCTTTCACACTCACTCACTAGTATACTCACTCTGTCTCTCTCTTTCATTCTCTTTCTCTCTCTTTCTTTTTTTCTCTCTCTCCCCCTCTCTTCCCATTTCTCTTTATCTATTGATATGTATGTTTTCTCTTTAACTAATAATGCATTAATCTCTTTTAATTTTCATTGTTCTGTTGTTGTTTTTTTAAAATTTAAATTCACTCATTCTCTCTCTCTCTTTCTTTCGTTCTCTATGCTTTTATTTCACTCTCTCTCTCTCTGTCTCTGTCTCTTTCTCTTTTCCCGTCCATTCTCTATCTCACTCTCACTCTATCGCTCCCTGGCACACTCTCTCTTACTTTCGTACACTCTCTCTCCCTAACTTTCTCTCAATCTATCCCCTCCTTCTCTTTTTTCTATCTATTCTCTCTCCATTCCTACCCCTCCCTCCCTTCCCTCTCTATCTCTCTCTATCTCCCTCCTTTTCTCTCTCTCTCTCTTTCTTTCTCCCTCTCCCTGTCTCTTTTTCTCTTTATTTCGTTAAATCTTTTTCTTGTACTTCTTTCTTTCTTCCACTCACTTAATCACTCTCTCTCTTGTAAGATTTGTGAGTATAAAGAATTTGAGATAAACGCATTATATTCTAGTAAAATGACATGTATATGAGTTTCATTTGGAGGAGATTATTTGTCTAAGGATGTTGATAGATGACTATTGATACCTATCTCTCATTAGCAAGAACAAATGAGGAAGGAAGGATGCAGGGAGAAGGGAAAGGAAAAGGCAGAGAAGAGTAGGGGAATGGGTAGGAAACGAAGAAGCGAACAAGTGAGATTGAGAGAGAGAAAAAAAAATGTAGAATAGACGAGGAGAGGGCGAAGGCAGACAGGCTTGTTGACGAGAAAATCAGAACGTATTTCACAAAAGTATTTATGACTGTTCTTTTTAGCTTTTAGGTGTGTTTATAAAATAATATTATGAAACATTGATCTGAAGAGTCCGCTGTCTATGTATCAAAATAGTTTCATAACAAAAAATGAGCCAAGGAAACAAAATGAGTGCTGATATATTTATTAATCCATATCTTAATTATATGATATGAATAAAGAAATTTGTTTAAATTCGAGAGATAGTAACAGTAACTTCAGATTCTTCTAGTTCTTGCTGAGCCTTGCGGAACTTGGCCAGGTTGAGGGCGGCGATCTCCTCAGCCTCCTCGATCTGGCGCTTGTAGGTCTTGATCTTCTGCTGGAGCTTATCGACGAGGTCCTGCATCCTGTCGTGGTTCTTCTTGTCCTCGTCAGTCTGGAAGGCGAGCTCCTTGATGCGCCTCTCGCACTTCCTCAGGTTCTTCTGGGCATCAGCGTGACGACGGGTCTCATCGTCCAGGGAAGCCTCGAGTTCGCGAATGCGAGCTTCAAGATCGCTGACAGCCTTCTTACCAGTCTTAAGGGCAGCGGCCTCACTTTCCTCAAGACGGGTCTGGAGATCCTTGACGGTACCTTCCAAGGCCTTACGCATCTTCTCTTGGTTAGTGGCGTGCTCTTGTTCAGAACGGAGCTCATCAGCAAGGCGAGCAGCATCTAGCATGGCCTTCTTCGCCTTCTCCTCAGAGTTCTTGGCTTCGCTGAGCATCTCCTCAAGGTCAGCCTGTAAGAAAATATATCATTAATGTAGCTGAATGCGCAACATTTTAAAAAGAAGTGTTGAATCTGGTAACACTGAGATAAGCCTACCTGCAGGGTCTGCATTTCACCCTCAAGTTTCCTTTTGGAGGCAGTGAGAGCAGCATTCTGGGTGGTGAGGTTGTTGATCTGTTCGCGTGCATCGTTGAGCTCAGTCTCAGCATGACGACGACCGCGGTCAGACTGTTCCAGGAGAGTTCGGGATTCTTGCAGCTCACCGTAGAGGGCGTTGAAACGGCGTTCGGCAATACCATACTGCTCGCGGTACCCGGAGGCAAGACGTTGCTCTTCCTTAACACGGGACTCCATACTCTTTATTTCATCCTGGATCTTCTTGTAGTGTTTTTGAAGATCAGAATTGGCCTTATTGGCGTGGTCAAGGGCAATTTCAAGCTCGTTAATATCGGACTCGAGCTTTTTCTTTATGCGAAGAGCCTCGGCCTTACCCTTGGCTTCAACCTCAAGAGAAGCTTGCATGGAATCAAGAGCCCTTTGGTGACACTTACTGCAGATAGAGAAAATGAATGAGTATATGATTGAATATTGTACTATTTTTTCTTTATAGAAGTTCATTCATACCACAGGCCCCCTATTACCCTCAAGAAAAAAGAAGAAAATAAACATGTGAGAGTGGTGAACATGCTATACCACAGTAGCGTAAACACATATATTTATACAAGATGTATACAACTCACCGAGTGTTGTCGAATTCCTCCTCCTTCTCCTGAACACGCCTGTCAATCTCTTGCCTGACCTGGCTGAGCTCAAGCTGTGTTCGGAGGACCTTGTTCTCCTCTTGTTCTAGGGCAGCCTCGGCTTCCTCAAGAGCAGCCTGAAGCTCTTCCTTCTCAAGTTCAAGGCGCTTGGCGTTCTTCTGAGCCTCATGGTACGCTCGGCCGCCCTCACCGATCTGGTCCATCAAATCTCTGATTTCATCATTAAGATTCTTGTTCTCGCGGCGTATAGCATCGAGTTGTTCAATGTTTTCATCATTGGCAGCCTTCAGTCGGAAGTGTTCGGTGGCGAAGTTGCGGCATTCCTTCTGAGAAGCATCAAACTCAGCAGCAAGGTCTTCGACCTTCAGCTTCCACTCGGAGATGATCTTATCAAAGTTCTTCTGTTTCTTCTCAGCAGAGTTGGCCAGAGTCTGTGCACGTTCAGCAGCAACTTGGAGGTCATCCAGCTCAGCAGCGGCACGCATCTTGGTCTTCTCCAGATGCAAATTTTTAACATTGAGAGACTCAATCTGCATTTCGGCTTCCTCGAGACGAGCTGCGAGCTTCATGCGCGCAGCCTCAATTTCCTCTGCGCGGGCAACGCCCTCAGACTCGTACTTGGAGCGCCACATGAGAGCCTCGGCATTGGCCTTGGAGAGCATGCGCAGAACA
>NC_091565.1:30087114-30092114 GCF_042767895.1 Penaeus vannamei
TCAGGATAAGGCATCCTGTTGGGGAAGCCCTTCTGACAAATACGGATGCCCTCAAGTACACCATTACAGGTAAGTTGATGCATGATGAGGCCAGCATCGACAGCGCCTGTGAGCATAGAGAACGGATGAACCTCCTATTAATCGGGCTATTTCCTTATACCATTTTGCAGTAATTTACTTTATCAGTTGACTTTATGATTTCGTCAAAAATCCAGTGTTTTACCAGGCTTCTTGAATTCGTTGGGCACAATGCAACGGATGAAGTGAGGATGAGTAGCGTTGAGAGTCTTCATCAGGTTGGCAAGCTGATCCTGTGAAAAGTGTTATATCGCAAGTAAAGATGTGCATATACAAAATAGGAAATTATATCAATGTATGAATCCATACACACAAGCAGAATAAGTCGACCGATTGGTAGGAAGCCATTCACTTTATGAAAATTGTGAACACACACACACACGTATATACGGATTCATGCGCGCCCAAAGGTGTTCTGAGACCAATCGCCCGAAACGCATTTGTTAAGTATTCTGTTACTTTAAACCTGCACATATATCCAGAGCATCTATATATTCACCTCATTGCATAATCTCATGACCGTAGCGCATGAACAATGAGGTATTGATGTTTATATTCAATAATCGCATTTGAGAACATTTTGACGCACATACCCTCATATCATATTTATATGTACGTACACAAACAAACACATGTATATATGTGTGTGTCTCTATGTATATGTACACACAAACATATACTTATATACACACACACACACAATTATACACATAAACATCTACACACACACACACACATATATATTTGAGTGTGTATGTACGTATGTGTGTGCGCGTGTGTATGTCTGTGTGTGTGATTGTATGTATATGTAAGTAAGTATATATGTATACAGGTATATGTGCTGCGCGTGCAATTTGTGTGTATATGTTGTAAGTATATATATATGTATACATATACATATATATATATATATATATATATATATATATATATATATATATATGTATATATATATACATACATACATACATATATATATTCATATATACTTATGTATATATTCATATATACTTACATATATATATTATATATATTCATATATATTTACATATATACTATATATGTATATTCATATATATATGTACTGATATATTTCTTTCTTTAAAAATGACTATTAAAACAAAAGAAGCATACCTTGTAGCCAGATGATACAGTCTTGAAACCGGTCTGTTGCTTGCCACCTTTACCTGATGAGCAAAGAATAAACTTGCACTACATGTTTAAATCTACAAAGAGCGAGATAAAGAGAACAAGAGATGGATAGTTAGATGATACGTCGATAGGTGGAAAGAGGGGGAGAGATAGATATAGATAGTTATAGAAATAATCTATTTCGTAAGTAGATATATATTTCAAAACGTTAATTTATCTAAGCCTCTCTTTATTTATGTTTGCGTTTATTTGCGTGTGTGTGTATGTGAGTGTGATAATTGGGTGTTGGTATTCCGTAATATCAGTATACAATAGATAAAATATTGTTGATTCTGAAAGATAAAGGAAGAAAAAGTAAAGCGCCCAAAGCAGTATACCTTTGCCGCCTGCATCACCAGACTGGCCGGGATGGTCAGCGAAGATCTCGACCGTGAGGGCGTTGGAGGCCTTCTTGAGCTGGTCGACGACGGTGTCGTTGAGAGGATCCTTGTTCTTCTCAAGCCAGCCAGTCAGGTTGTAGGACACAGTGCCAGCGTAGTGAACAATGGCAAAGTGGTTCTCAGGCTGGCCGGGCTTTGGAGGCTTGGGCTTGATGAAGCAACGAGACTTTCCGAGATGGTTGTTGTTCAGCTTCTCCTCGAAGGTCTTGTCAGTGGCCTTGGGGAACATGGACTCTTCCTCAAGGATGGAGAGGAGACCCATTTTCTGTAGAAAATACGAGATAAAACGTAAATCGCAAATTAGTTCTAAGGAAGCATATTTGATGGAAGTAAAGTTTGTATTTTTTCAGCGAGTATTACCTTCTCGAAGAGTTCAATGCAAGCCTGCAGATCCATGCCGAAGTCGACGAACTGCCACACAATACCCTCCTTTGCGTATTCTTCCTGTTCCAGCACGAACATGTGATGGTTGAAGAACTGCTGCAGCTTCTCGTTACAGAAGTTGATACAGATCTGCTCGAAACCGTTGAACTAGAAGAAAGAGAAGAAAAAAGATTAACGATTTCTGAGTATCGATATCATTTTACTGGACATGGTAAGGTGTTAAATTGTCAAGAAGTTATCGCGGGAAATCGTCTCTGCTAACGAAAAATTCTAAGGAACTCACGTCGAAGATTTCAAAGCCAGCAATATCGAGCACACCGATGAACATGGCGCGAGTCTGGCCAGTCTCGAGTGTCATGTTACACTTCTTGACGAGCCATGAGAACACACGCGAGAAGAGACCCTTGGCCATGGCACCGATGTTGTAGTTGACAGCATCGACGCCCATACCCTTGGTGACGAACTCGGCACCGACCTTGATCTTGGGCTTGCAGAAGTTCCTGTAGAGCTCCTCGGCGTCAACACCGAGCAACTTGGCAACAATTTCTCCAGCCTTTGAAGAGAAAGAACAAACAAATGAATATACATTTTCTGAGACGGACAGCAAAACTGGAAAAGAAAAATTGAAACATATTCAAGTTATCTGCATCTTCTCATGTGAATTTATACCTCAGTGCCATCAGGTTCAGCCTGCTCCTCACGACCCCTTTGCTTGAACTTCATGTTACCATGGTGCATGACACTAGCAGTGATCTTGTAGCAGTTATCCCTTTCTTCGTTAGAGAAGTTCAGGATATCGAAGGCTTCCTTCACGCAAGTATAAGAATGACAATTAGTTGGATATTTCAGTGTGATTAATAAGTACTACTTCTTTATAAATAACATTTTGAACAATTACTTTAAGCGAAAAAGACGAGCATATATGTTGTGAATGCTCACATGGGTGAACTGCATGTCTTCCTTGTCGTCAATTGATGGGACGGTAACCTTGCCTTGAGCCTCGTAATGGTAGTCGTAAATATCATCGGACAAGAAGCACATCTCTGATGATATAGAGCAGAATTAGAATGATGAAGCCTTTCCCGTAAATCTTTCAAGGAAAGTGCAGAAAGATATCACTAAATTTTTACACTGTGATATACTTACTCTTCATATAATCAATCTGGTCGCACATGAGCTGGTAGAAGATATGGTAGCCTCGCTCGGCGGGGGACTGGGAGATGACACGAGCCTTCTCCAGCAGGTAGACCTCGATATCAGCGCCGGAAAGCTTGCCGTTGGGAGCGAAGTGGACGCGAATGAATTTACCCTGTGTTAAAAGTAAATAGTGGTGCTGCTAGAGGTGGAACTAATTAGAGGCTACATATGTTTCTTTAAGCATCCACAGTTGGTATAAACGAAGATTGATCAATATACTCACGAAACGAGATGAATTGTCGTTACGTGTAGTCTTGGCGTTACCATAGGCCTCAAGGATAGGGTTGGTTTGGATGATCTGGTCTTCCAGGTTCTGCAGTAGAAGAGAAGGAAATTGACCTGTAGGCATTTTCACAGTGGTATTGCATCAGACATTGCATCATAAATGATTATCTCTGATGCTGCTGTTGCAAATCCGATTTGGAAATATCCTACCTGTTTATTTTCGCCTTCTTTCTTCTCGCTGGCACCCACATTGGCGAAGTAAGACAGCACCTTCTTCGTGTTCTCAGTCTTACCGGCACCAGACTCACCGCTATCGATCGGGTGCAGAGAAAATATAATGAAAGTTTCAAGCAAGTTGTTCATCTATATTTCATTATTTCACGATTTCATTCTAAAGGGATTTTGTATTATAACTTACGTGATAAGCATAGACTGGTTCTGGCGTTCTGTAAGATAGAAAAAAATGGTCATGAGTTAATGAATTAAATATAAAATCATTTCCTTTCTGTATGTTAGGCGTCAATATTCAGACGTACTGAACTTCAAGTTGAAGTCATGTAAAAAATATGTACCTTGGCTCATGTTCTGGTAAGCACCGTCGCAGATGGCGAAGAGATGAGGGGGCACCTCATTACGCCTCTTGCCCATGTAGATCTTGACGGCACGGTTGGTGTAGATGGGGTAACGCTTGTAGGGGTTGACGGCGATACAGAAGAGACCAGAGTAGGTGTAGATAAGCTTGGCCTGGTAACGGGACTTGAGGACGTAGAAGACGGAGGGATCGTTGAGGAAGGTCAGGTTGGACACATCCTCACACTTCTCGTACTTGGGAGGGTTGACCTGTCCGACCTGCTCCTTCTTGAAGTCCTTCATCTCGCCACTGGGAACCTTGACTGTTACCAGCTTGTCTCCCTTCGGACCTTGAAACTCACACTCGACGAAGCCCTCATTGGGGTCAGGACACCAGAAAGACTTCTTAGGATCGTAGGGTTTCGTCTGATCCTTCATCCTCTGCTCCCGAGAGATGAAGAGGTATTCAGTGGGGTCGGGGTCGGGACCCGTGCTCTTCTTAACGTGGCCGGGCATGTTGGCAGAGCGATTAGAGACTCAAAAGATAGATTCACTCGGGATCTAAAACCTGAAAAAATGGAGGATTGAAGTTAAATTTCGATGATGATTGAGGAAAAGAATGTAAAGATTATTTGAGGTTTCATAATATGTGGATGAAAATGAATTCTGTGAAAAGGAATGCACGTGAAACCTTAGATTAATCAGCGGCAGAAGCACATACACAGACATAATCTATGTTTATATTACACTATAATATATACATAGAATGATTTTATATATACATAAACTGAAACGTAGGGATACTCACATCCACATACACACGCGCGCGCAAATATGCACGTTCGCACACGCGCGCACACACACAGCAATTCACTTACATGTACATCCGCACGTACTATTTTATTGTCTATGAAATGAAATGATAGATTTTAATGGTAGTAAAGTGGTTCTATC
>NC_091565.1:30119614-30122114 GCF_042767895.1 Penaeus vannamei
ATTATGGATCTGTTCGTCCTTGGTGACTTTGTCTTGCTCACCTTTTTGAACCAGAAGCTCAAGGTCCTCAAGGTCCTTCTTAAGACTTTCAACCTCTTGTTCGCACTTCTTTTTGCCATTGGCAATTTGACCACGAGCCTCTTCTTCCTTGCGAAGGCGTCCTAAGACTTCCTGTGAGTTAAGGCAAACATAGATTATCACTCATCTCATTTGTATACGGTGCATAACATGAAAGTATAGTCAATCAAATATTTTCTGGTTGCATATAAAGTAAATTCTGTACTCTCTATATACAGCATATTTAATATAAAAAAATGTTTACAACTTATGTATAGTATAAGTCGCTAAATATCTTACAGATTTTCTAGCCTGCATTAGGAACGCACACAAATGAATCAATAAAAAAAAAAGATTAATATATATATATATATATATATATATATATATATATGTATATATATATATATATATATATATATATATATATATATATATATATGTATATATATGTATATACATGTGTATATATATATATATATATATATATATATATATATATATATATATACATATATATATATATATACATATATATATATATATATATATATATATATATATATATATATATATATGTGTGTGTGTGTGTGTGTGTGTGTGTGTGTGTGTGTGTGTGTGTGTGTGTGTGTGTACATATACATATACATACACATTTATGCATATATACATACATATACATACACATTTATGCATATATACACACATATTTACGTATACACACACACACACACATATATATTAATGACATCTTACTATTTTTCCGTGTTTCTCAGACTACCGTTTCCAACTTATCCTTCACATATTATTCCCAAATACACCGGCTACCTTCGGAGTGCACATCTATCGCTTATGCTAAAAAAGCAAAATCAAGAGAACATACTAGAGTAGCCTTTTCTATAGTTCGAATTTATGTCCATGAATCTCTAAGCCAACGGGAAATTCCCATGAAATTGATGTTTTTTCAAGTTTCTATAGCAAAAGTGAAAAGGAAATTCGAAAATTTAGAGACATATGAACGAAAACGAAGAAGGTGCAGAAGAAATCTGTTTCCCTTTCCCATCCAGGCCAGAGTCCTTGTGAGTATGGATAAAACATCGTTAAAAGTCCTCGAAGGAACTGGCAAATGAATAGAAGAGCTATAATGTTGATTGCGAGTCCTCTTCTGTCAAACTAAAAGTATGACAAAATGGGATATCGTGCCTGTAAGTCAACTAGAGTGACAAGACTGACTGAGACCAAGAACAAGAGACTGACTTGAGCCAGGTCTCACAAGGATCACTAAGATTTCAAAATGTATGAAAAAAATCTAAAATCTGAATAAAAGAGGATATTATTTAAATTTTAATGTTCTGTTGGTATATATTTATTTTCATTCGTTTTTTCCTGATAAATCCAAGGTAAAATATTAATGGAGAAACGAAAATTTGTCAAGAGAAAGAAAGTCTCAGAGAAAGAAAGATCACCAAGACTGCTAGCATGTACAAGTGAAATTCACGACCAAGGGGATCGTTTGGTCAGTGATATCTGGCATGGGATACTATATCATAGGCAGGTGTCTTTTCTCCTAACTTTGTGCATGGTTTCCTTACAATACCTGCACATTAATGCATGATAGACCAACAATCCAAAAAGCAAAAGGTGTTGCACTTGAGTTATCTTGGTATCAGACTACTGGAAACAAGTGTTAATGGAACGATATGTAACGAGATAAGGCTACTAGAATGTATTGACAAAGCTAAGCTGTTAGAGTGATTAAAGATAGTATGTCATAAAAATCCTGCAATATGAGACAAGGCATTTCCCTAGATTAACGGCATGACGAGATATGTTGCTGCTGTAATTAAGGCTAAGAGAGGTTATTATGGGTACTACCATGATAGCTCAATTCAAAAACTCAAATGAAACTACAAGATAGTTATTTACTTGTTATAGCCCACATTTTGTACAGAAAACTAGTAACCGTATTTATTAATAAATATATTCCTTGCCCGTTTGCTTACATAAGAATTATAATATCTACCAACTTGTATACAGTTAATAAAGTAATAACAATATATAACAAAATACTTACATTAAGTTGTGCTTCAACTTCTGCCTTCTGTGCCTGCAGCTTTGCCTGTTTATCCAGGTATTCAGACATGCCACCCTTGGAAGAATCGAGAGCATTCATGAGCTCAGCTCTTTCCTCGAGAAGAGCCGCATTCTTGATCTCGAGTTCTTCGCGGACCTTAACCTCCTTTTCGAAATCAGCCTCAGCTTTTTCAGCAAGTTCTTCCAATCTTACGATCTCGTCCTCAGCACGTGTGGCGCAGAGCCTGGGTTTGAGCTTGATCCACAGTTCATACCAGAGCCAAGCGCGCATGATCTTGAATTTCCTTAGGTTGCGCTGCACAACAATGAGGGCAGTGCGCTGCTTCTGCATCTTGGAGTAGAACTTGCG
>NC_091565.1:30127114-30132114 GCF_042767895.1 Penaeus vannamei
AACCGTTGAACTAATGGAAAAAAAAACAATATTTTTTCTTGATATAGACTTCCTATTACTCCTTCCACTCTAGGAGGAGAGACATTTTTTAATAACCACTTTTCAATAACCATCGGATAATAGTTATGTATATCTCATCTTCAAGAAACTTACATCGAAGATCTCGAAGCCGGCAATATCGAGCACACCGATGAACATGGCGCGAGTCTGGCCAGTCTCGAGTGTCATGTTACACTTCTTGACGAGCCACGAGAACACACGCGAGAAGAGACCCTTGGCCATGGCACCGATGTTGTAGTTGACAGCATCGACGCCCATACCCTTGGTGACGAACTCGGCACCGACCTTGATCTTGGGCTTGCAGAAGTTCCTGTAGAGCTCCTCGGCGTCGACACCGAGCAACTTGGCAACAATTTCTCCAGCCTTTTAAAAAGAAAATGTTGGGAATGATAATGATGATTATAATAAAAAATAATATCGGTAGTGATGAAATAATGGTGAAGATAAGGACTGTAAATCAAGATGATAACAATAGTCCTAATGATGATGACGATAATGGTGATGATGATGATGATACTACTACTACTAATAGTAATAATAAAGTCATAATGATGATGGTAATATTGATATTGGTAATAATAGTGATACTACTACCATTAACAATATTATAAAAAAACTAATACAAAAAATACAATTATAATGATAATGATATTGATAATAATAATAACGATAGTTTTGATAATGATGATAATAATAGTGATAGCAGCAACAGTAGCAGCAGCAGTAGCAGCAACAACAATAATAATGACAATGATATATTTTTTCATATTATTGTAATAAAATAGTGACAATAGCTAAAATGATGATAATCATAAGAGTATAAAAAAAACCTGAATTCGAATCTTGTGTAAGAATTATTTCATATCAGCTGCAGCTTTACCTCAGTGCCATCAGGTTCGGCCTGCTCTTCGCGGCCCCTCTGCTTGAACTTCATGTTACCATGGTGCATGACAGAAGCCGTGATCTTGTAGCAATCGTCTCTTTCCTCGTGTGAGAAGTTCAGGACGTCGAAGGCTTCCTACACGTGTATGAAATGGTTGATTATATCGTAATGAATCTTTCAAACTTTGCTTTCCTATGAATTCCAAGATTAAGATTAAGATACGAGTACCCCTGTGTAGTATACAAATGTCACATGTATATGATATGAAACTCATATTTCTGTGTACACTTACATGAGTGAACTGCATGTCCTCCTTGTCGTCAATGGATGGGACGGTAACCTTACCCTGCGCCTCGTAGTGGTAGTCGTAAATGTCGTCAGACAATAAGCAAATTTCTGAGGACAGGAATTTGATGTAGGACCTATATTATGAGTCGCTGGCAATAAGTGGAATATGAATTATGATAACCAATTACTCGTTTTATGCTTACTCTTGATATAATCAATCTGGTCGCACATGAGCTGGTAGAAGATATGGTAGCCTCGCTCGGCGGGGGACTGGGAGATGACACGAGCCTTCTCCAGCAGGTAGACCTCGATATCAGCGCCGGAAAGCTTGCCGTTGGGAGCGAAGTGGACGCGGATGAACTTACCCTGGAGTCCGTGAGATAAGTGATTATATTACAGGTAGAATATCGAGGCTATTCACTTCATAATGCACTCACATTTTTTCTACAAACGAAGACGATTAATGGAAAAACTCACGAAACGAGATGAGTTGTCATTACGAGTGGTCTTGGCGTTACCATAGGCCTCAAGGATGGGGTTGGTCTGGATGATCTGGTCTTCCAGATTCTGCATTGGGGGAACGAAATTAATGTAGCTGTTGTATTTTCGAACTACGCCAGATATCGCAATGTTACTGGTCATGTTGGATATCCGATTGGGAAGTATCTTACCTGTTTGCTCTCGCCCTCTTTCTTCTCGCTGGCACCGACGTTGGCGAAGTAAGACAACACCTTCTTTGTGTTCTCAGTCTTTCCAGCGCCAGACTCACCGCTGTGGAAATGGAAACCAAGAATTTTGTAAATAATTCATTTTATATATTTCATACTCAAAAGCTTGCTACATTACACTAGCTAGGAATTCACTTACGTGATAAGCATGGACTGATTCTGACGGTCTGCAAAGAATGAAGGAAAAGATTAGTGATATAGGAAAAAAAAAGTATCAGTCTCTCCAGATACCGAATCGCATGTGAAGTTTAATTCCTAAAAGGTAAATTGGTCAGATGCATACCCTGGGTCATGTTCTGGTAGGCACCGTCGCAGATGGCGAAGAGATGAGGGGGCACCTCATTACGCCTCTTGCCCATGTAGATCTTGACGGCACGGTTGGTGTAGATGGGGTAACGCTTGTAGGGGTTGACGGCGATACAGAAGAGACCAGAGTAGGTGTAGATAAGCTTGGCCTGGTAACGGGACTTGAGGACGTAGAAGACGGAGGGATCATTGAGGAAGGTCAAGTTGGACACATCCTCACACTTCTCGTACTTGGGAGGGTTGACCTGTCCGACCTGCTCCTTCTTGAAGTCCTTCGTCTCGCCGCTGGGAAGCTTAACTGTAACCAACTTGTCACCCTTGGCACCTTGAAGCTCACACTCGACGAAGCCCTCATCGGGATCAGGACACCAGTAGGACTTCTTGGGATCATAAGGCTTCGCCTGATCCTTTATCCTTTGCTCCCGAGAGATGAAGAGGTATTCAGAGGGGTCGGGGTCGGGACCCGTGCTCTTCTTGACGTGACCGGGCATGGTGGTGGTGCAATTGCAGACTCAAAAGACTGATGTAATACCTGAGAAAATAAATAAAGTATAAGATTTTTCATTCAAACTCGAGGATATGATCCCTGATATAAAACTGTTTGTGAACCTATGTCTAATAACTTTATCCAGTACTCACATGCCCGTATACCGACAGTTACGCAGAAATACACAGTGTGACCACTTCTACCTATATTTTTACGTTATACGAGTTCGTATTATCATGTATTTCTAGCATGAACTGGTATTGTACATATTCTGGTTTGTAGTTTTCACTTAGCATTACTTAGGAAATTTAACATAATCACTGTAAAGTACTGATTTCAGTTTACGTTATTACATATCGAAATGAAGCTTTTAACTTATTTTGCTTTTCTTTATTTAAGGAAATATTAAATCGGATTCGCGTTGTGGATAGACACTGCTGTCACTAGTATTGCAATGTTTTTAGACACTTTCTAATCACTTTAACACTGTGAGCACTCTGCGCTTCCCGCTGGAGGAGACGAAACCCTTATCCTCTTGGATTTAGTTACGCTACAGATTACGATGGACAAAATCCGCAATTCTAGCAGAATATTTATATTGCACCTTACCATCACTAGCTTAGAATAAAAATGAGATCCAATGTATTTTGTAAATGAAGGATCCTACACATAAACACACACACACACTCATATATATGTGTGTGTATGTACGTGCACACATGCATGTATATATGTATAAAAACATATATCAATATTCTCTCTCTCTACACACACACACACACACACACACACACACACACACACACACAAACACACACACACACATATACACACACACTTGTTCACACTCAAGCACGCACGCAAACACATAGACACACGCACAGAGAAACAAACATACGTGCGCATACACACGCACTCGCTTGTTTTTATGTATATACATCTACATTTGTGTGCTCTTCTTGAGACCCACATATACATAGTCACGCATTTCACATAGGCATAATACACCACTTGAATCTTGTATATCAGTATGAATCGTTCAACGCAACACACGGCCACGTTCGGAACCAAGCACCACGTGTGCTAAGATCGCTGAAGGCTTACTTCCCCTTCAGGATCGCCGCCACGAGCACTCCGCCTCCCGTTTCCCACTGGGCAACAAAGAGAACTTATCCTCTTTTATATGTTCCTTGGATCTGGCTGCGGTACAGATTACCATTGCCAAGATCCGCAGATTCGGCATTCTAATATAAATATAGCGGCTTACCATCACTGGCTCAGTACAAAAATGGAATCTGATATTGTCTTTTGAACTCTTGCTTTCTAGAAAGATCGAAAGGAAAAGTTTATTTTTCTTCTTTTTTAAGGTAATCTTGTCACAACCATTTTCTTTTTATTTTTTTTATCTCTTTTATATACATGTACATATTCATTTTCACCCCCTGAACTCCCTCGCTTCATCTTTCCCTTTACACACACACACATGTATACATATACGTACATATGTATATACGCACATTGAAATGTATATCCATACAGTGTCGGATTTATACCTGAGCTAAATAAACTCTAAAGGGAAATTATATCTACTATTGAGGTTTGGGTTTTATGAGTGCTTGTAGGTTCACTGATGTTTAATAAAATCAATATTTCCTTATATAAAATCAATATCCCTTTCGACCAATGCAGGCAATATGAATAGATTTCTACTGTAGTGACTTTTTAAAAGAAGAATAACTCATAAACTTTCAAAAAAAAAAAAAAAAGCTCCAACTTTCAGAAACGCTTTAGTTCTTTTTATTTTTTACCCGCTGTCCGTTTTCCTCCAATACAAATCTGTATGACCTCAAGCAGTCACATGTTTAAGGTCCTCCAAGTTGGGATTAGCTAAACCTATCCGTCATGCAGAGATGAAGATTGCAAGTCAGGTAATCTAAGGTATGTTTACAGAGAGAAAGAGACACGCATACACGCATTTACCCCTCCCCCCCCCACACACTACTATCAAAAATTCCTGTCCTGACCACTCCCCCCTCCAACGCACCATCCACAACCTCCTCGCCACCGAAAACCACGTTAATATCAACCGCCAGAAGTCAGTCGAGATGCAGTTCGACTTCTCCCATTACACCCCCGCGCCCTTCCTCCCGCTCGGCGTCACCATCGACGAAAAGCTCTCCTAGACGCAGACACAGACCACGTGCTGCGTCGCCTCAAGTCATTCGGCGGCCCAGTTCCGGATCTGCGA
>NC_091565.1:30152114-30154614 GCF_042767895.1 Penaeus vannamei
CACACGCGAGAAGAGACCCTTGGCCATGGCACCGATGTTGTAGTTGACAGCATTGACGCCCATACCCTTGGTGACGAACTCGGCACCGACCTTGATCTTGGGCTTGCAGAAGTTCCTGTAGAGCTCCTCGGCGTCAACACCGAGCAACTTGGCAACAATTTCTCCAGCCTTTTGAAATAATAATGCTAATGCTAACAATAATGATCGTAGTCGTACCAAATATGAAACAGAAGCAACAACGACAATAATGATAATAATGATATTAACAATAATGATAACTGCAATAATAGTAATCATAATGGTAATGATTATAGCTAAAGTTATACCTCAGTGCCATCAGGTTCGGCTTGTTCTTCGCGACCCCTCTGCTTGAACTTCATGTTACCGTGGTGCATGACAGAAGCTGTGATCTTGTAGCAATCGTCTCTTTCTTCGTGCGAGAAATTCAGGACATCGAAGGCATCCTTCACGTGCATGAGAAAAAGTTTGATTAAATCTTGAGAACACAAAACTTGATTTTCCTAAGAATCACATTACATACGGGTGCGTGTTTCTGTGTAATATATACGTTTCAAATATATATTATATATAAATTGATACTCAAGTGTATACTTACATGAGTGAATTGCATGTCCTCCTTGTCGTCGATGGATGGGACAGTGACCTTTCCCTGAGCCTCGTAGTGGTAGTCGTAAATGTCGTCAGACAATAAGCATATTTCTGAGGACAAGAATTTGATGTAGAGCCTATAACTTGGCAGTAAGTGGAATATGAAATATATAACCAATTGCACGCAGTATGCTTACTCTTGATATAATCGATCTGGTCGCACATGAGCTGGTAGAAGATATGGTAGCCTCGCTCGGCGGGGGACTGGGAGATGACACGAGCCTTCTCCAGCAGGTACACCTCGATATCAGCGCCAGAGAGCTTGCCGTTGGGAGCGAAGTGGACGCGGATGAACTTTCCCTGTGGTCCGTGAGATAAGTGATTATATTACAGGTAGAATATTGAGGCTATTTACCTCATGATACACTCACATTTGTCTTCTACAAACGAAGTCGATTAATTGAAATACTCACGAAACGAGATGAGTTGTCATTACGAGTGGTCTTGGCGTTACCATAGGCCTCAAGGATGGGGTTGGTCTGGATGATCTGGTCTTCCAGATTCTGCATTGGGGGAAACGAAATTAACGTAGGTGTTGCATTTTCGAACTACGCCAGATATCGCAATGTTACTGGTCATGTTGGATATCCGATTGGGAAGTATCTTACCTGTTTGCTCTCGCCCTCTTTCTTCTCGCTGGCACCGACGTTGGCGAAGTAAGACAACACCTTCTTTGTGTTCTCAGTCTTTCCAGCGCCAGACTCGCCACTGTGGAAATGACAATGATTGAAAATGGAAACTGCAAGAATTTCGTAAATAATGTCTTTTACATATTTCATACTCAAAAGCTTGCTACATTACACTAGCTAGGAATACACTTACGTGATAAGCATGGACTGATTCTGACGTTCTGCAAAGACAGAAGGAAAAGATTAGTGATATAAGAAAAAGTGTCTCTCCAGATATCGAATCGCATGTGAAGTTTAATTCCTAAAAGGTAAATTGGTCAGATGCATACCCTGGGTCATGTTCTGGTAGGCACCGTCGCAGATGGCGAAGAGATGAGGGGGCACCTCATTACGCCTCTTGCCCATGTAGATCTTGACGGCACGGTTGGTGTAGATGGGGTAACGCTTGTAGGGGTTGACGGCGATACAGAAGAGACCAGAGTAGGTGTAGATAAGCTTGGCCTGGTAACGGGACTTGAGGACGTAGAAGACGGAGGGATCGTTGAGGAAGGTCAAGTTGGACACATCCTCACACTTCTCGTACTTGGGAGGGTTGACCTGTCCGACCTGCTCCTTCTTGAAGTCCTTCATCTCGCCACTGGGAACCTTGACTGTAACTAATTTATCACCCTTAGAGCCCTGAAGCTCACACTCGACGAAGCCCTCATCGGGATCAGGACACCAGTAGGACTTCTTGGGATCATAAGGCTTCGTCTGGTCGATGCGCCTTTGTTCGGGCGAGATGAAGAGGTACTCGGTGGGATCGGGGTCGGGACCCGTGCTCTTCTTGACGTGGCCGGGCATGGTGGCAGAGCGATTACAGATTCAGAACTTGATCTAAAATCTGAAAAAAAACAAGGGAATAATATATTTTTATTACTAACTTGGTCGCAGGCATAAAACTGTCTCTATGGACCTGTTACAGTGACGACCGTTCTTCAATATTTATGAATATGCATTGATCACAGTCAACCATAAGTACGTTGCTTAAGTGCTTATGATACATTACTATGTGAACTGAGTTTTATCATACATTACTATTCTGGACAAGTACTGAATATATTCTCTAGCATAGAATTGTCCCTATAGGCTGATTTGTATTTTCCTCTTGGAGGAATTATTCAGAGTGTATCGGTTCACGTTGCACACTAGCGCACAATTTT
>NC_091565.1:30189614-30197114 GCF_042767895.1 Penaeus vannamei
CACACAATGCCTTCCTTTGCGTATTCTTCTTGTTCCAGTACGAACATGTGGTGGTTGAAGAACTGTTGCAGCTTCTCGTTACAGAAGTTGATGCAGATCTGCTCGAAACCGTTGAACTGTTGAAGAAGATTTGATTTGTTAGTATGCATGAAAGTTTGGTGTTCATAAATGATATACCTTTTTATCCAAATTGGCAATAAGAAACTATATAGTAAATGGAAAATGTTTGTTACTGTTTATTAATAGCTGCATCATTCAGGACACATTTACGGTGCCACTATCAAGACCATGCTGCCTCTTTTGTCGAAGAAATCATGCAACTCACATCGAAGATCTCGAAGCCGGCAATATCGAGCACACCGATGAACATGGCGCGAGTCTGGCCAGTCTCGAGTGTCATGTTACACTTCTTGACGAGCCACGAGAACACACGTGAGAAGAGACCCTTGGCCATGGCACCGACGTTGTAGTTGACAGCATCGACGCCCATACCCTTGGTGACGAACTCGGCACCGACCTTGATCTTGGGCTTGCAGAAGTTCCTGTAGAGCTCCTCGGCGTCAACACCGAGCAGTTTGGCAATAATTTCTCCAGCCTTTGGAAAGAAGAAAAAGGAAATAAAAATTCTAAGTAACTCATTTCAGTAGAAAAACAAAAAACAAAAAACAAATTGAAATTTTCATGTGAATATATACCTCAGTGCCGTCGGGCTCTGCTTGCTCCTCACGACCTCTTTGCTTGAACTTCATGTTACCATGGTGCATGACACAAGCAGTGATCCTGTAGCAGTTGTCTCTCTCCTCATTTGAGAAGTTCAAGATATCGAATGCCTCCTACATGCGTATATAAGAAATTAATAATTGTGTATTTGCAGTTAGTTATATCAGATATATATTCATCTGAACTGAAAAAATGCTCAATAAATCTTTTATAACAATGCAGACTTTTCATATATGTTTTCACGCACATGAGTGAACTGCATGTCCTCCTTGTCATCAATGGATGGGACGGTGACCTTTCCCTGCGACTCATAATGATAGTCGTAGATGTCATTGGACAAGAAGCAAATGCCTGTTGGAGAATAATTATTTTAGGTTTATCTTAAAAAAAAAAAAAAATCTGTCATGACTTCCTTCTCATTACAGATCAAAATACCTACTCTTAATGTAATCGATCTGGTCGCACATGAGCTGGTAGAAGATATGGTAGCCTCGCTCGGCGGGGGACTGGGAGATGACACGAGCTTTCTCCAGCAGGTAGACCTCGATATCAGCGCCGGAAAGCTTGCCGTTGGGAGCGAAGTGGACGCGAATGAATTTACCCTGTGATAAAACCAGTTAGTGTAACTAATGAGGCTCTGTATATATTCCTTTAACCACTTACATTTCCTCATACAGACAAAAAAGATTAACGGGAGTACTTACGAAACGAGATGAGTTGTCATTACGGGTGGTCTTGGCGTTGCCATAAGCCTCAAGGATGGGGTTGGTCTGGATGATCTGGTCTTCCAAGTTCTGCATTGCAAGAATGGGAACTAGAATTGCAGACGTTAATTTTGTGTTGTATCAGATACCACACCATGAATAATTATGGATAATCATGGAATTGATTAGAAAACGACCTACCTGTTTGGATTCGCCCTCTTTCTTTTCGGTGGCGCCGACATTAGCGAAGTAAGACAGCACCTTCTTTGTGTTCTCAGTCTTACCAGCTCCCGACTCACCGCTGTAAATAAAAGGGTTATTTGATTCTTCACAAAATCGTGTTACTATATGTCAGCTATATCTTATATATAGATATAAAACATATTACTCAGTATATTGACATCCAATTTCAGTTTATCTAATGCTAGCGTAACCTACGTAATAAGCATAGACTGGTTCTGACGATCTGAAAAAGGCCGAAATTCAGTCAGTAAACATGAAAGGACATTCACTTTCAAAATGTTAAACATATTGCATGATAAGCTTTAGTTTATGCATAAAATGCAGACCTTGGTTCATGTTCTGGTAGGCACCATCGCAGATGGCGAAGAGATGAGGGGGCACCTCATTACGCCTCTTGCCAATGTAGATCTTGACGGCACGGTTGGTGTAGATGGGGTAACGCTTGTAGGGGTTGACGGCGATACAGAAGAGACCAGAGTAGGTGTAGATAAGCTTGGCCTGGTAACGGGACTTGAGGACGTAGAAGACGGAGGGATCGTTGAGGAAGGTCAGGTTGGACACATCCTCACACTTCTCGTACTTGGGAGGGTTGATCTGGCCGACCTGTTCCTTCTTGAAGTCCTTCATCTCGCCACTGGGAAGCTTGACTGTTACCAGCTTGTCACCCTTGGCACCTTGAAGCTCACACTCGACGAAGCCCTCATCGGGATCAGGACACCAGTAGGACTTCTTAGGATCATAAGGCTTCGCCTGATCCTTCATCTTCTGCTCCCGAGAGATGAAGAGGTATTCGGAGGGGTCGGGGTCGGGACCCGTGCTCTTCTTGACGTGGCCGGGCATGGTGGTGGTGCGTTTACTGAATCAAAAGATAGATTCGCTCAGGATCTATAACCTGGAAGAGTAGATGAATATGATGTTATTTAATGAATATGTCAGGGTAATGAGATATGTCCGTAGGAGTCTGGACTTTTAGAATAATCACCTATAAAATGTATACGTATATTATTCTGTTTACACACACACATACGCGTACTCACACACACACACGCAGACAAACACACACATGTACACACACACACACACACACACACACACACACACACACACACACACACACACACACACACATATATATATATATATATATATATATATATATATATATATATATATATATATATATATATATATATATATATATATGTGTGTGTGTGTGTGTGTGTGTGTGTGTATGCATGTATATATGTATACACACATATACATATATGTATATATACATACATACATACATACTTATATGTATATACTTAAATATCAGTCCACAGTTTGTGTGAAACATTTTGAACCACAGTACGAAATTCACTGAAGTATAAGTATCTGACATCCCACATATCTGTAGGCCTGATATCGGGAGGAGCCACGGAAGGATTAGTACTGTTATTCCCTTACACACACACACACACACACACACACACACACACACACACACACACACACACACACACACACACACACATATATATATATATATATATATATATATATATATATATATATCAAATAGTAGTGTTTCTAGGAACAGATTTTGATCATACAAAATGTGACACTGGTAATTTATCATGGATGCAATTTTACATTGGGTAACGTGGTTCACACTGGTGGGTACTATACAGGGCTATCTGTATGCTCTGACAGGGCTGGAAACTCGTGTGTTAAACGGAAACAAAAGCTAACCGACGGATGGTGACGTCACTATGGATTTTTTTTTCCCGAATACCGTATTTTTGTTAATTTGTATGACTACAGATGATTTGATGCAAAAGAAAAGTGTTTAAAACAATATTGAGATATTTTCCCATATTCAAATATATAAAAAATGAAAATTTCTGGAGCTATCCTGGTATGAACTGTGGCAGATTAAACTTCATCGAGGCGGATATTTCATTCGATGTCACATCAGCTGGGGCTTCAACTTGGGCATCACCAAAGGTAGAGCCACAGTTCCATAGAGTAACTTTAAGCTTTCAGCCCTACAACACACTCACTATGAATAATCGTATACTTTTTAGAAAAATCAAGTTTACAGGTTCAGTGCCGCATTTTCTTAAGTTATACTTCTAATAAAGATACGGGTGTATTTTATGTTGTTGAAAATTACAATATTGGCTTGGTAATGCATTTATTGTGTATTGTTTTATACAGTGTAACAAACAAGAAAGTGACGCTCGGAATATTATAATCACAAGACTCTGATCCTGCGGACTGTGATTGTAGTCTAATATTCCTCATTTTATGATAGTGTATGGTTCGATTTTATTTTTTATACCCATTTTCCTTATAATCTAATGCTTAGAGAACGACAGAAATGCTACTACGGAAAAACGGTCAGCACTGTTCTCTAATAATGCTAACATGTGAGAAACAACCACTCTTGTGTGACAATACACTTCACGTGAGAGGTTAACACATCTCTTATGATTGTTATGAACTGGTTGCTGACTATGACGTTTCCATCATAACTGAGAAACGCATGCCCCTGCTGCCCGACAATACATTCCGGTTCTGTATAACGACGTTCTGAAACTTCAACCCAGTGATTCGGTCCATGCAAAGCACCCACAGCCATGCATACCAACCCTCTCCTCACACGACACCAGCAATTGAATCAGACCCCTTTTGCAGGGATAATTTTGCGATCCAATGTAATTACATGCATATTTATACATACATACACATATTTGTATATATATGTATATATGCATACACAGACATATATGAACACACACACACACACACATAAATAAATAAATAAATAAATATATATATATATATATATATATATATATATATATATATATACATAGACAAATATGCACACACATTTGTATTTATATGCATATATATACTTATATATGTATGTGTGCGTGTGTGTGCGCGTGTCTGTGTGTGTATTTGTGTATATGCACATTCAGAGTCACACACACACACACACTCACACACAGACACACATACACGCACACACACAAACATACACACATACACACACACACACACTTACACGCACACTCAGACACACACACAGACACAGACACACACACACACACACACACACCACACACACACACACACACACACACATACACACACACACACACACACACATATATATATATATATATATATATATATATATGAATAAATAAATATATATAATATATATATATATATATGAATAAATAGATAAATAAATAAATAAATGTATATGTATATATATATATATATATATATATATATATATATATATATATATATATATATATATATATATATATATATACGCAAACACACACACATACACACGCACGCACGCACACACACACTCACATAAACGCACACAAGCAGACACACACCCATTTGTACATACACGTATATTCACAGAGAGAGAGAGAGAGTACATACGCACACACGTTTGCACATATCCACATGCATTTACACTTATTGTAACATACACACTCAACAGGCAGTACAAAAGAGTTCGCATAATTCTATGTGTACAAATTTACATCCGTAGAAACTGACTGTGAAACTCATATACAGGCACACATTGGAATTTTTTAATTTTGACCTGTGAAGTTTTGTAGGGAGACATTATATCTTGATCTTCGTTAGAATTGACACATTCGTTTAACAGTTTCGTAATATGTCACAGAATCAGGAGCGGGTCCAGAGAATTTTCTGATGGGGGCACAGGGGGTAAGAGCAATAAATCTGGTGGTGGTGGGGGGGGGGGGGCAAAAGAAACAAAAATTAAGACTGCCCACTTCAATATTTATATTGTACAGTTGCACATTGTTTATACTTTCATCTTGCTGTGTATTATATATCATTATATGTTGATATTATGTCTTTATATATATAAATATTATATATAAATATATATTAATATATAAAGGGTCAATGACTCTTGGGTGGGGGGCACATGGGGTGGCCATTCAGATTGCAGGGGGGGCAGGTAGCCCCCTGTGCCACTATGGAAGACCCGCCTCAGCACAGAATCTCCCTGCTCGTCACTTTCGATAACACATAGAATAAGTAACCTGTAAGGAAACTTATTTTGCAACTGCTGCCGTCAAGTGTTTGAAGCCTAGTGTTTATAGAAGGCTCTGTCTCTAATCGAACTCATCGTAGCGCTTTCTATTTGGAGCGACAAATGGCTGAAGACCATTATAAATGATTTTATATGAAGGACTTTGATAAATACTTTAGTTAATCCTGACCCGAGAGAGTGAGAGAGAGAGAGAGAGAGAGAGAGAGAGAGAGAGAGAGAGAGAGAGAGAGAGAGAGAGAGAGAGAGAGAGAGAGAGAGAGAGAGAGAGAGAGAGAGAATGATGATTATGATTTACGGAGCTATATTGATTTCTTGTAGAACCCGATAATCGTTTTACGCAAAACATTCCGTTAATCGAAACACATTTCACTATCATCATCATATTACGGATAGTTTATCTTACTGAACAGTCATGACCTTTCTTGCAAACAACTTAATGAATATGGTCAGGGGCAAAACAAGCAAATAAACCTTAAGAAAACTTTCTTTGTTCACAGTCCTATCTGTAGGCAAGAATAAGCTAAAATTACGAAATGTACCGATTTATACCTCTAAATGAAATCCACCTTACACAAGGATGCCCATTGGATAACTAAGAGTGAATTCTGCCTTAATTGAAAATGACTCTAACGAGCGATCCGGATCGCACTTGTACTAACAATTTTTTTTAAATTCTAACAAGAGCGTTAAGAGTTACATATTTACATCCTTAAAATCCCATAGCAGGTTTTAATAGAGTGTGAAGTACAAGATTTTGTTTTAAGTAGACACCCGGAAGCAACTACTGAATGAAGGTTCTTTTAATTGTTCATTTTACATACCTAGGGATCTCGATGGCCATTTGAACGTGTTGCTACTAGCGGTCTCTTACAATTTCAACTTCACATTTTCGTTGATGATGTAGCAAAATAGAATTCACAGTAAGAACATCTTGTAATTCCTATACAAGAAACTAATAACTGAGATATTTAATTTTGTTCAAAACATTAGGTTCGATTAAATGAACTTAATACCATACACAGTATATGTGCATATTTGCAGTTCTACAAGCTCTGATTTTTTTTGCCTAATTAGATTATGTAGTATTTGCAGTTACATTATTTGGAGTTACTTTACAAGACATCCCAAAATGTTGTTTTCCACTAGGGTATTAAAAGCACTTTTGGAACCACTACATACCCTTCTCGAAAAGTATCAAAATGTGATGCAAACTGCAATTTGATGAGTTATATCCCATGCCAATAGCAAAGGGAATTTCACTGATCAGTGAAAAAAAGAAGACATACTGAAATCACATTATACCGTTTCAATTTAAACCATCTTTTATAAATAGCAGGCTTATCGTGATTATCTTCTCGGCGACTGTAAGGTCCAACTCAATTTTTGGGGAGGGCGGTGATGCTTATGATTGAAATGTAGCTTTATATGAATTATTAAATGAGCCACGTTTTATTATAATGGTTCGAATTGACCAACAAGAAAAAGTACTTAATAGCGACCTTGTTAAAGTACATTTTAAGTACTCATCCAACATTGTCGAAAATTGTCTTAGAAGTCAGTCAGGTTCATTTCGCGCACCTCCTTGCTATGTACGCTTTTAGGATCCGGGGTACAGACATGCTAGCCGCACACACACACAAACACACACACATACACGCACACGTACACGCGCACGCAAACTTGCACGCAAACGCACGCACACGCACACACATACACATACAAATG
>NC_091565.1:30247052-30249552 GCF_042767895.1 Penaeus vannamei
TGATCTTAGAAACATGTCTTCCAAACGTCTTACCCGCACGGAAAAGTAAGATCTCTCCCTTGGACTCAAGTTCAGCACCGGGAAGGACAGCAAAGACTTGATTGACTATGCTGTCTGGAACCACCACTGGACCGATAGTGACATCGACAAAGGGTTCATCCAAGGGATTACTGCTCCCTGTGTGGCCGATTCGTCATCACGCTCCCCGGCGATCCCTCGCAGATATGTCACCGGGTTGAAGGGCCTCCGCGACGAGGAGACCATCGTCATCACCCAGGCTGACAAAGGTGGGGGTAGCGTTGTTATGGACAAGACTGACTATATACACAAAATGAACAATTTATTTTCCGATGCTTCTATTTACAGGAAAGTGACGAAGGGCGATGGGATGATGGAAGCTGCCAGAATCAAGAAGGCGAGGGATTTACTCCTCCGGTAGGCTAGAGGAAAAGGCTTGCTTCACCTGCTGGAGGAGGCCCCCCGTAACCCGTCCATGAGAGGTCTCCCGAAGGTGCATAAGCCAGAGGTGTACCGATGAGACCGATTACTTCTGGCATTGGCAGCGCTCCCCATCGCCTGGCGAAGTGTTTGGCGAAACCCTTCTCCGCCGCCATGGGAGTCATCAGTGATTCCCACCTCAAGAACTCTGGGGACCTCATCAGACGTCTTCTGAGTTTTGTATATAAAAATAAGAATATAGCTATTTTTGATGTTAAATCCCTCTTTACGAATGTACCCACAGATGGAGCAATCCGGGCAGTCGAGAGGGTAGCCGGCTCCATGGCAGATGACGAACTTCCGCTGCCTAAGCACCACTTCATAAGCCTTGTGAAGTTGTGTGTGGACTTCGGATTCTTCGAGTTCGCAGGGGAAGAGTACCAACAAATCAGCGGTCTTGCCATGGGGTCCCCTCTGAGCGCAGTCCTGGCCTGCCTCTTCATGGAGACATTAGAAAAGGACCACTACAAGGATATAATCGGCAGGCACTCAACTTGGCTTCGATACGTAGATGATGTCCTCGTCATCATCCCCAGAAGGTCGTGTTTACACCGTATGTTGACGCGACAGGAAGTGGAGGAGGAGGTGGATCAGAAGTTACCTTTCATGGACACTCTGATCCATCGGGGTGACGACGGCCTACGTGTCTCTGTATATAGAAAGCCTACGAATAAAGACGATTATATCCATTATTACTCCGCCCACAGCAGTAAAACAAAATCTGGGGTTGTAATAGGCTTCTTTCTCTGGGCACTGAGGATCTGCAGCCCTGAGTTTCTTGAGGCTGAGGTTTCATATGTAATTAATTCTTTTATGCAAAATAAATACCCAAAAGGTCTTCTGTTAAACCTCAGTGTATACTTGCAAGATCAACCCCAGTGACATCCTCTGACTTCCTCATACTGCCTCCATGTAATGTTTCCCAGGCGATTAGGAAATACTTTGGAAAAACAGTGAAAATCGCCATCACATCCGGGGAAAAGATTCATGATATGATACGAGACAAGAAGCAGTTGAAAAGCAACCCCAACAGTGCAGTATATCGCATACCCTGCAGCAGTTGCGATAAGGCCTTTTTTGGTGAAACGGGACGAGGCTTCAACACCAGGATCAACGAGCATCGAGCCGACGTCCGTCACCACAGGACTTCCAGTGCCATGGTCGTTCATGTAGATGAAGCTGGACATCTACCGAACTGGAAGGAAGCCGAAGTAATCCATGAAGGATTGAGTAAAGATAAAAGGAAGGTCATGGAAGTTGCATACATCGCGACAGAAAAGAATATGAACACCGCATCGAGCAGATTTAAAGTATCCAAGGTCGCAGCTGCAATTATGCGTGTAACGAGTGCGAGGTCACAGTCGTCAGGTGATCCACCAGCTCCCATGTAGTATATATATCATCATCATCATCATCCGGAGCTAACGCCAACGGGGGCGCATAGCCGCGTCCACCTTCTGCTTCCACCTTTTGGGATCCCTCATGGCAAGTCGCCAGGCAGGGGCCCGGCCCATCTCGAGCTCTTCCCGACAGGTTTGATCGATCTGCCCAAGCCACGACCTCCTAGGTCGTCCCACAGGCTTCCTCCACCCAGGGTTGTCTCTTACAGAGACAACCTGATGGGCAGGATCAGCCTGTGGAAAGCGAGCCAGGTGGCCATATAGCCTGAGTTGGCGATCCCGGATTGTGCAGGTAACAGGTCCTGTGCCAGTCTCACGGTGCAGCCGTTGGTTAGAGACATGGTCCCGCCAACAGTACCCCATGATCCGGCGCAAGGACCTATTACAAAAGGCATCAAGACGAGACTCCAGTGCACTGGATAATGTTCAGGTTTTACTATCATAGAGCAAAACTGGCATTATCAGGGCCCTGAAAACCCCTAGCTTGGTTCTTCTGCACAGGTACCGGCATCTCCAAATACTCTTGTCGAGAGAGTTCATGACCCCTGTTGCCAGGCCAATCCGTCTGCTGACTTCCTGGTCTGACAGCCCAGAGTTATGAA
>NC_091565.1:30287052-30289552 GCF_042767895.1 Penaeus vannamei
TTTTATCGGAAACGCACGAAAAGAATGCGATAGCTGTTTCAACTCAAGACGAAGACTGTGCATACAAACGAGCTCAAAATTCCATATAGTTTTTATTTCAGAGTGAGTATGACTGTGTACTGTCATCTTCAACATGAAATAATCGGTATCTCGCTTATATCTCCAAAGTTCAAGAATCAGACTTTAACGTGCTTTTCGTATTGAAATGCTCTTTACGGCGGAAACGACCAATTGCAGATCAAATCAAATTTACCGATGCTGTGATGTACCGACCGTTGAGCGAAGTCTAACGGAAATATTTATATCCTTACTTATACGGCTATTTTCAAACATTAATGCTTCGTACTCGGTATACATACATATACCTTCGTAAGCTACAACATATTACTATCTGTGATGATGATAATGATGATAATAATGATTATGAAATGGTAATGATAATAATAACAATAATGATGATAATGGTGATAATAGCTACGATAATAATAATACCAAAAATGACAGTGATAACAACTGATGATATTAATTGTAAAAATAATGGTTAAAAATAATAAACAACAAAACATGATAAGTAAATGATGATGCTTTTGATCATAATGATGATAATGATAATAAGAATAACAATGATACTGATAATAATAACAGTGATGAAGATAATAATATTTTGATACTGATAATAATGATGATGGTGATGATAATAATGATAATAATAATAATAATTATATTTGTTATTATGATGATAATCATAGAGATGACGATCATGATCAGAATGGTAATGCCAATAATGATGATGACAATAATAATAATACTAACAATGATGATGGTATTAATGTTAGCAAGAATAATAAGAAAAAAATAATGATAACAAAATAATAACAGCAACGATAAAATAAAGAGCCCTCTGGAATGTTAAGCAAGAAATATAAAACAATTAAATAAATAAAATATGGATAAACAAAATAAAAATAAAGAAATAAAAGGTACTTCTACCGTTTTCTTTACCTTTTTTCTCCCTGTGCCCTCCCTCCTTCCCCCTACTCATTCCGCTTTTCTTTTTATATCCATTCAGTTACGACTCCCCCTTCTCCCTTTTCCCTTTTAGCAGCCTTCCCTCCCCTCAGTTTTTCCCACTATCACCTTCTTTAAACCCCTTTCTTCTCCCTTTCCCTCGACCCACGAACAGTTGCGTAAATAATAAAGCTACATAAACTGTCGGTTTCATTACGTAAGTGCAATGTGCTTTCCTCGAAGAAGAAGAATGATAATAATAACATTAATATATGTAAGAATGGTTACAATATCTGTATATACGTCTCTATTTTTATAAATATATCTATGTTGTCAATTATTTTAATTTTACATCCATTTTTTTCGTTTAATTATTGAATAAATGAATGAAAAAACGGAAGAAACAAGCAAAATTAAAATATAGATAATGATCATGATAATAATAATAATGATAATAATAAAAGTAATAACAACAACAACAACAACAACAACAACAATAATAATAATAATAATAATAATAATAATAATAATAATAATAATAATAATAACAATAATAAAATAACAACAACAACAATAATAATAATAATAACGATTATTGTAATTACGATGATGGCAATAATTATAAAAATAATGATAGTAAGGATAACAATGATAATAATAAACTGAATTAAACAATTCCCAGTTGATTCAAATTTATCAGGCAATTCATCAATGGCCTGAAATTATCTGTCTCTTTACAAATAGTCTAGTCCTAAATAACTGCTAGGAGGTGGGCACTATGCACTACATATTGTATTGCGCTTTTTTAATACTTGACCTTTGCCTGTTTATATTACATGATAATTGTAATTTGATTTTAACCACCATTAGTGGAATAGATTTTGTATTTATGATTCTATGATATACATAATATTTGCCACCATTAATACCATTCTCTTTTCTCCTTCTTATGTATGTGTTTGTGCGTACGCGTGCGAGCGTTAAAGAAAATTTTATGAAAGTACAAGACTCAAGGTCACTGGCGCTCCTGAAGTTTCACCGCTGGAGTTCGGTCGAATAATTTAGGTTAGTGCCACGTAAGTAAATAGGGTTTAAGTAAGTAAACTAGACACTCTGAGTGCCAGGTAAGTAAATATGGGCCAGGTAAGTAAACTAGACACTCTAAGTGCCAGGTGAGTAAGACAAATTAGTACAAGGTAAGTAACGCAAGTAAGCGCCAGGTAAGTATGTGTGCGTGTATGTTATAGAAATCTCAATGGAAATACAGGATTTGTATAAGTTATAGCGCCAGCGCTCGGTAGAATAATGAAAGTACGGTGAGTGCCAGGTAAGTTAATAGGGGCCAGGTAAGTACACTAAACACTGTGTCAGATAAGTACACAAGGGCTAGGTAAGCAAACTAGACACTCAAAGCACCAGGTGAGTAAGACGAATTAGTGCCAGTTAAGTATATGTGCGTGTGTTAAGGAAAACAATGAAAATACAAGGCTAC
>NC_091565.1:30302052-30304552 GCF_042767895.1 Penaeus vannamei
TTCTTCGATGTCACGGCGGACCTTGGCCAGTTCACTCTCGCGCTTCTTATTGAGCTCAATCTGCGTGGCTGTGGCACCGCCAGCCTCGTCCAGTCGCTCACTAAGGTCTCCCAGTTCACGTGAAAGGAGAGTCTTGGCCTTTTCAGCCTTGCTGCGTGCCTGACGTTCATGTTCGACCTCTTCCTCGAGTTCTTCGAGACGAGCCTGAAGTTCCTTTAATTGCCTCTGATCTCTGTAAACAAGTGCTTGTTCATCTTCGATTTTGGCAGTGATGGCAGAAATTTCTTTATCCTTACGTTCAACGGCCATTTCGAGTTCCTTGTGATTCCTTTCGAGATCAGAAACAGCTTCCTGGGTCAACTTGAGGTCACCTTCGACCTTCCTCTTAGCTTTCTCAACCTCACTGCGAAGCTTCTTTTCACGTTCAAGAGAGTCCTCGAGTTCATCAAGGTTTGACTCCAATTTAGTCTTCATCTTGCTCAAGTGATTACACTTATCCTCAATGCACTGGACATCCTCGGCAGTCTTCTGGTTGCATTCCTGAAGATGCTTCTTCTCTTTGTTGACCTTGGTAATGAGTTCTTCCTGATGGGCGATCTCCTCATTGAGATTGTGAATCTGCTCTTCCTTGGTGGCCTTGTCCTGTTCACCCTTCTGGACAAGAAGCTCAAGATCCTCAAGTTCTTTCTTAAGGTTTCCAACCTCTTGTTCGCACTTCTTCCTACCATTGGCAATCTGACTTCGCGCTTCTTCCTCTTTGCGAAGACGTTCCAATGTTTCCTAGGGTACCAGAGAAACATAGCAATAATTACGTCCTTCATTTCAATTAGAGTATTTACCAACTGTAGTGGTTAATAACCACATATGTATATATATATATATATATATATATATATATATATATATATATATATATATATATATATATGTATGTATGTATATATATATATATACATATATATATGTATGTATATGTATATATATATATATATATATATATATATATATATATATATATATATATATATATATATATTTATATATATATATATATATACATAAGCACGCACATATACGTGTGTGCCTCTCTCTCTCTATGTATATATATATACATACATATATATATATATATATATATATATATATAATGTATGTATGTATATATATATATATCTATATATATAACACACACACACACTCTCACACACACACACACACACACACACACACACACACACACACACACACACACACACACACACATATATATATATATATATATATATATATATATATGTGTGTGTGTGTGTGTGTGTGTGTGTGTGTGTGTGTGTGTGTGTGTGTGTGTGTGTGTGTGTGTGTGTGTGTGTGTACATATGTATGTGCGTGCGTGTGTGTATGTGTGTGTATATAAGTATATATACACACACACGCACAAACATATATATTTATACAAATATATACATATATATACATATATACATATCTATACATATATATTCATATATATATATATATATATATATATATATATATATATATATATATATATATATCCAACATAAAAGTTTTTTGTGTATGAGTGAGTATGTGTGTGCTTTGTGTTTTTCATTACATAATGCGCTAATGGGCACATCTAGACTATTTCATATACAACATGAGAGTCACTTACATTGAGCTGTCCCTCAAGTTCTGCTTTCTGTGCTTGCAGTTTGGCTTGTTTGTCCAGGTATTCAGACATTCCA
This sequence comes from Penaeus vannamei, assembly GCF_042767895.1. Taxonomy (NCBI): domain Eukaryota; kingdom Metazoa; phylum Arthropoda; class Malacostraca; order Decapoda; family Penaeidae; genus Penaeus; species Penaeus vannamei. The sequence goes on from NC_091565.1 coordinate 30,303,798, forward strand.
CCTTTTGAGGAGTCAAGTGCATTCATCAACTCAGCCCTTTCTTCGAGAAGAGCAGCGTTTTTGATCTCGAGTTCTTCGCGGGCCTTGACCTCCTTTTCGAATTCAGCCTCAGCTTTTTCTGCCATTTCCTCCAACTTAACGATCTCATCCTCGGCACGCGTGGCGCAGAGCCTGGGCTTGAGCTTGATCCACAGTTCATACCAGAGCCAAGCGCGCATGATCTTGAACTTCCTGAGATTGCGCTGCACAACAAGGAGGGCAGTGCGCTGCTTCTGCATCTTGGAGTAGAACTTGCGACTGATGTAACCACGAACCCATGCTTGGAACCAGGTGAGGAGCTTGACCACACGGTCTTCACGGATCTCCTCGAGTCTACCCAGGACGCCAGCTCGGAAGAACACCTTAACACAGAGAAAAATAATGATATAAATACATTCTAATTATACATTCTAATATATGAAATTATAATGAACTGATATTGAGAGGAATAAAATGTATAATTAAATAAGCAATTATTTACCTTGGTGTTACCGCAACGGTACAACTCGGGGTCAAGACCGGCCTTTTGGAAACAGGCTTCAGCTGCCTTCTTGTCCTCCTTCGCTTCGATCATCTCCTGGGCTGCTAGAATATTGTACCTGGTAGCCAAAGAAAGAAAAAATAGATTTAGTATTATGGGCTATAATTCCTTTACACCAATAAAAAAATATATACCTATAACTTAAAAGTGAACAGAAATATAGTATCCGGGACTA
>NC_091565.1:30321984-30326984 GCF_042767895.1 Penaeus vannamei
TTATTATTATTATTATTATTATTATTATTATTATCATTATTATCATTACATTTTGGGGTATATGATGTACCTTTAACATTAATACATTATAAAAATACATATGGTAAAATAATTAAGAAAACCATATTCTACCGAAGGGGCGTTGGTGGCCATTTTTTCATCGAGGTGGGAGGGGTTAAGCACATAGTCTCACGTGATTGGTTGCTCAGATGTTGCCCCGCCTATACTCCCTAGGATTATGTTTATGAATATTCGGTTACCATATTGGAATTTATGTGAATTACCTGCTGTCAGTCCGCGTTAATTGAAAAATTAACTCGTTATCATTATGATGATGTCAACAGCAGTGATGACGATGATAAAAAAACGATAATGATAATAGAAATAATTTCATCGCCTACACCAAGAGCAACAAGATAAGGATGAAGATAATGATGATATTGATGCTGGTTGTGGTGCTAATGCTGCTATTGATAATGGTGGTGGTGACGATGATGATGATGGTAACAACAATTATAATGAGATTGATAATAAAACTGATAGCAATAATGAAAGTATCAATGATAGCATAAAGATAATATTAGTAAAAGGAATAATGATTATAATAACATAAAACACTTAGCATACAGTGCAACAGTAACAAGAATATCAATAACTACGACCGCCACCAAAAGCGATGCTAATATTAATTGCAATAGTAATGATTAGAATAACGATAAGAGTAATTATAATAACGGTAATATTAATGATATTGATAACATAAGTAATGATGATTCCAATGATAATGAAAATGATAATAATAATGATTGTAATAATGATAATAATAATAGTAATAACAATAAAAGTAATAATAATGATAATAATAACAATAAAAGTAATAATGATGATAATAATAACAATAAAAAGTAATAATGATGATAATAATAACAATAAAGATAATAATAGCAATAATGATGATTCCTGGATCCGGATCACCACCAAATCGTAATAGAATCCAAGAGAGGCTAAGACACACATTCATGAAAATCTGTTTCTAAAATTTTGCGTTATCCTGCAAACGAAGGAACAAATGGCAAAGAAAGAAACAAACTAACCAACGCGACCAAAAAACATAACCTCATTGGCGGAGGTGATAATGAGGATAATAATGGTAATAATCTTGATAAGGATAATAATAACGGGGACAATTAGCTAAAATGATAACTAAAAAGACAATAGTTGTAATGATAACAATACGGATAGTAATAATAATAATAAAGATGATAAAGATGATAATAATGATAACTATAATGGTTACGGCAACAATAATAATAATGAAAATATTGATGATGATTACAAGATTGATGATTATAAGAGTGATGATGATAACTTTATGATGATAATGATGATGATCATGATAATGATAATAAATAAAAACAACAATAAAAATAAAATGGACAATAACAATAATAACAAAAATGATAATGATAATGATGGTGAAGATGATAGTGATAATGAAAACGATGATGATGATAATAATGATTGTAATGATAATTAACATCATCTACAATAATAAAGAATATTGGTAATAATGATGATGACATTATCTTTATTATCAATGTCATTACCATTATTTTCATTATCATTATTGATAGCAATGATCATGATAATAAAGATAATAATAAAAATAACCATTATTATTATGATTATCCCCATTATCAAAATGATAATTATAATAATGGTAGTGATAATAAAATTGGCTGGAATGGTATTATTGATAGTAAAAATAATAATAATAGTCCCTCTGACCACTGATATACGACCCACTAAAAGGAGTGTGCAACTAGGAGCTAGCTAGCGTCCATAGGCATTACCAAACTACTCATACACGAGTAAGTATTGCCAAGTTTTACACACATTCCCTGTGGACACTCGGTATATATAGAAAGAGCAGTTCAAATCAGATCACAAATCATATATCCTGAGGTGTATTCAGTGAAAGATGGAATAATGCACTAGCCGCATTCATATCATGAATTTATAACCTCTCTGACTGGGATTCGAACCCCCACCACTATTGCACAGAACTTACAAGACGGTCACACTAACTACTGAAACATTACCCACTAAAAGGAGTGTGCAACTAGGAGCTAGGTAGCGTCCATAGGCATTAATGAACTACTCATACATGAGTAAGTATAGCGAAGGTTTTGAACTGCTCTTTCTGTAGGATTAAGGCATGGATTTGTAACCGTTCTGTTGGATGGAGCTGCTTTAATCTCTTTTGGAACAAGTCCGTTTGAAACCGTAGATAACTACGAGACAGGCTAAAGGTAGGATTAGTCAACCATTAAAAAATATTCGAAATTACTTAAAGAAAGGTAATGTTCGCAGAAAATAAAGTACGCACACGCACGCGCGTGTACGCATACGCACACACACTGCAAGACAATCTGCCGTTTAGTAAATCACAAGGAGAAAGGTCCAAAGCAGTTAACTGGGTTTGGACAGCAACCCTGCTGTCCGTATTGTTGTTGTTTGTATTATAGAGACGGCTAAACCGTCTACCTTAAAGCCCTTAAAGCCCAGGATGATGTCTCTTGGCCAAACAGTATTCCCAACGCCGTATGTAGTCCGTTAAGACCGACCTGATTTCTGAGTAGCCAAACTGAATGTATAGACATGGTTTTTTCCGTTAAGGCTTGTCATCTGCTAAAGACATGGCTAAAGATGCTTGTGTAACATTAGGGTTTAAATGATAAAGCCTTTCTATTGTCTTATTTCATTTAATTCCTACTTACATCGACTGGGTACTTACAATCACTTCGACAACACAACTTATGTAAATAAACAAGCATTTGAGTTTTAAACATTATAAAATAATACATATTATAAAGTATACATATGAATATTATTTATGGCAAAAGAAATGAAGGCAAACGTTCGTGACTTGACATGTTTCACGGGAGACTATGATATTACTACATCCTTATCTCCCCTCCCGCCATACAACTTATTAGTTGTTTATCAGCAGTACACTGAAGTTGAATAAGTAATGATTGAAAGTAGCAACTGATATGCAATACAAAAATAAGAAACTAAAAGAAAGATATAAGCATCAACCCACATGACACAAAATTCAAAATTGCAGAGGAATTGCGGAAGGTATGACCCTTATGAGGTCCTAGGCGACAGTGGATTTCTAGATTGAAAGACTAAATTCTCTAATGAACATATAAAAAAGGATAAAGCCCAAGGTATATTACATCAATGTTAGCGTTTTGAATTATCAATGATCTTGTAAGATACACTTAAAAATATCTTGGGATTTTTCCAGCGAAGCTAATTTTTCAGCAAAGGACAGTGATTCATATCCTGTGGGTTATGAATCACTTGGGGGTTTCCAGGGGGAGGGGCCCTAAGCCTTCATGAAAAAAAAATGTTAGTTTGCTAGGCCTTCCTCGGTTTTCATATTATGAATATGAAAACCGACTTGTCGCTCGTTACCCGCATTAGGACGATGTTCCTAGTCTTGGAGTTGAAAACACGTCCTGTTTCACGCTTTGTCGCATTTGCTACAGGGTGTGCGATATACGGCGCTGTCGGGGTTGGGTGTGGGTGGCTCTCTGTCCATACAGTGGCCACTATCCAATGCCTCCATGAAGAGGCACGCCAGAACTACTCTCATTGACAAGACCGTTTGGAGAGGAATCTGTACAGATATAATCGGCAGGTCTTGAACTTGGCCCCGTTATGTAGGTGATGTCTTCGTCATCGTCCTCAGAAGATCTTGTTCATGTCAGACAGCTCATCACTGTCCACGAGATAATCCCGTTCAAGGTGGAAGAAGAAGAAGGTGAGAATCTGTCTCACCTGGATAATGACCCACCGGGGTGACGCTGACCTGCGTTTCGCTGTATACAGAAAAAACAACAATTAAAGACAACTACATCCATTTCTACGCCGCCCACAAAAATAATGCAAAATCTGGGCTAGTAGTCTCTTTCTAAGATACTGAGGATTTTAACAAATAAAAAAAAATGAAAAGAATGGGAGCTTTCCGGGGGAGAATGTAAACACGACATCGGACAGCTTTAAACTAGCTAAGGTTGCGGCAACAATTATACAGATAATGAGCAACAACAGGTAACGAACGGCAGGTGATTCTTCAGTTCATGTCATATATATATATATATATATATATATATATATATATATATATATATATATATATATGTGTGTGTGTGTGTGTGTGTGTGTGTGTGTGTGTGTGTGTGTGTGTGTGTGTGTGTGTGTGCGTGCGTGTGTGCGTGTGTGCGTGTATTTGTATGTGTGTGTTGTTACATATGCTATAGCTACTGAACAGTGACACCCCCTGGCCAAGGACAGGGTGGTAAGAGAAGCACATTAATTAAGGAGTATGAGATAATTTCTAAGCTTAATGCAGGTGTCAAAGCCTTCTTTTGAGTAAAGATATAGGCACGAGTTCATTTCTTATCTTATCATTGGATTCCTTCATCAACATTTCGTGCCACTTCATAATTCCAGTTATGTATTTAATTAGTTCTTGCTTAGTATTTTTTCATTTCACAAGGTGCGTCTTGTGAAATGAAAATCCGTAGTCGGATCAGGAAACAAGCGCATGTCGATTGTCAGGGAGCAGATGCGGTTATCATCATCTCCAGCATTATCACAGTGTATGTATGTATATATATATATATATATATATATATATATATATATATATATATATATATATAGAGAGAGAGAGAGAGAGAGAGAGAGAGAGAGAGAGAGAGAGAGAGAGAGAGAGAGAGAGAGAAAGAAAGAGAGAGAGAGAATTTTTGTTTATGTATGCATAAAGTAATGGGTTTATGAAAACAGAAAAGCGAAAAGCAATTATTCGCCATCCCAAAGTATTCTATCAACCTTAAAAGGACTTACTTTTCCACGAATCATTTCAGATGGTTTGTAAGAACTCTACTTCTCCAATTAAGTCTTGAACAAATCAAACAAATATA
>NC_091565.1:30336984-30341984 GCF_042767895.1 Penaeus vannamei
CTTCGCTGACCATCCTGGTCAATCCGGTGATGCAGGCGGCAAGGGAGGTAAGCCTTTCTATTATGGTCAGTGAAGTTATATATATATATATATATATATATATATATATATATATATATATATATATATATATATATATATATATATTCTTACATAGATATATTCATATATCTGTATTGTGTATGTACGTGTATGTATATATTTACATATATGTGTGTGTGGGTGAATGTATGTGTATATATATATATATATATATATATATATATATATATATATATATATATATATATATATATATATATATGTGTGTGTGTGTGTGTGTGTGTGTGTGTGTGTGTGTGTGTGTGTGTGTGTGTGTGTGTGATATATATATATATATATATATATATATATATATATATATATATATATATATATGTATATATATATACATATATACATATATATAATATACATACATATCTATATCTATACCTATATCTCATGAATAAGTACGGACACACGCACACCCATATACGTGAATGAATATGTATATTCACATGCACACACACACGCACATGCACACATACACACACAATATGTATACATATATATATATAATATATGTATATATATGCATATATGTATATATACATATATATACACATGTGTATATGTGTGTGTGTACATAACTGGTTATTTAAAAATATCGGCCACCTCAACGCTCACGCACGTACACACACACACGCGCGCGCACACACACACGCACAAACATGTCCATACATATATACATATGCACATAGATAGACAGGTAGATATAAAGAGGGGGTAGGTTGGATATCCATTCATGTTAAAACAATGTATTATTGGAAAATGAGTTTTAAACTTTTCTCCTTTTCGTCATAGGAAAGGGAGGGAAGCAGCAGACCGGTTTCAAGACGGTGTCATCTGGATACAGGGTCAGTATTTGCGAATAATAAAATGTATCGTCTGCATTTTGTATCAATGTTTACTATTATTTGATTCAACCCTCTGGATTTATGTTGTGCTTACAGTTACTACCTTTTCTCTCTCTACAGGACCAGCTGGGCAACCTGATGAAAACCCTGAACGCCACTCATCCCCACTTCATCCGTTGCATTGTGCCCAACGAGTTTAAGAAACCTGGTAAGTTTCCTCAGCGTACTGTTTTCTATATATGTACATATGAAGAGCGGAATGAACATTACATATTTAAATAGTTAAGACCTGTTCCTCTTCTCCTAATGCTAAAATATTTAGTTTCATTTTGATTTATCTTGCTACAGGTGTTGTAGAAGCTGGTCTCATCATGCATCAACTGACCTGCAATGGCGTACTTGAGGGCATCCGTATTTGTCAGAAGGGCTTCCCTAACAGGATGCCTTATCCTGACTTCAAGCTCCGGTAAGAGAGTTCCTCAAAAGGCACAGTGAAGAAATGAAATATACGTAGTAGTAACTTGCACACTGCCATACCGCAAACCATTTAACTTGGACATCTGTACTATGGATTTTAATGTTATAATCATATAGCATTATGCATTAAAAAAAACGATATTCGCTTTAGCTTGTATTGCATTAAAATATAATTTACATTTATGTTACTAGATGCATTACTATTTTAATTATACCGAAAGGATATTAACCTTAAGTATTGCCTTCCGCAAAACTTTTTTTTTTACATTTTTTTTCTCTCACGGAGTAACTACCTTTTAGCTACAACATCCTCGCCGCCAAGGAGATGATCGAGGCGAAGGACGACAAAAAGGCAGCTACCGCTTGCTTCGAGAAAGTTGGTCTTGACCCAGAGCTGTACCGTACCGGGAACACCAAGGTCTTTACGATTCAATGTTATCTCAAATCTTTACTTTTATTTTAATTCAAGCATGATAATGTAATATATTTCTCTTATACCTTCGTAAAATGAAATTTTAAAAGAATATTACAAATCAAAAATTAAATAGGAAAGCTATTATATTTGCACAATGAGCATTTAATCACGTAATAACTTTTTTTTTGTATATAAAAGTTTGCAAAAAATATATTCTTTACTCTATTACATATTCAGATAACTGCTAAAATACTTATGAGATAACCGCTATGTCCCCCCGGCAACAAACCCACTTTACCTGTCCCTCCTTAGGTGTTCTTCCGTGCCGGCGTCCTCGGTAGACTCGAAGAGATCCGTGACGACCGAGTGGGCTTACTCCTGTCGTGGTTGCAAGCATGGGTTCGTGGATTCATCAGCCGCAAACTATACTCCAAGATGCAGAAGCAGCGCACTGCCCTCCTTGTTGTGCAGCGAAACATTAGGAAGTTCAAGATTATGCGCGCTTGGCTCTGGTATGATATGTGGATCAAGCTCAAGCCCAAGCTCAATGTAACACGCGCCGAGGATGAACTTATCAGGCTGGAAAAAGTCGCCGAGAAGGCCGAGGTTGAATATGAAAAGGAGATTAAGATTCGCCAAGAACTTGAAATAAAAAATGCTGCTCTTCTCGAGGAAAGAGCAGAACTCATGAATGCTCTCGACTCTTCAAAGGGTGGTATGTCCGAATACCTTGATAAACAAGCTAAACTTCAGGCACAAAAGGCAGAGCTAGAAGCTCAGTTAAATGTAAGTATATATAATCCTTGCAATGGAATTCTGATAAGCATAGGTGAAACCTGAATATCGATAGAAGTTACTTTTATTATTTGCATACTCTAACTATGAATATATTTCATGTGTTCTATCAATTTATCAATATGAATGTTACAAGTCCAAGAGTATCTGTTTGTTGAACATATAATTCCATACATAGGATGTCCTAGACCGTGTACGTAAAGAAGAAGAAGCCGCCGGCCAACTGAGTGGTGGCAAGAAGAAGTGTGAACAAGAAGTTGCAAACCTGAAAAAGGACCTTGAGGACCTCGAACTTGCCGTCCAGAAAGGCGAGCAAGATAAGGCCACAAAGGAACAACAAATCCAGAACCTTAAAGAAGAGATTGCTCACCAGGAGGAACTCATCACCAAGGTTAACAAGGAAAAGAAACACCTTCAGGAATGCAACCAAAAGACTGCCGAGGATGTCCAGTGCATTGAGGACAAGTGCAACCACCTTAGCAAGATGAAGACTAAGTTGGAATCCACTCTTGACGAACTCGAGGATTCTCTTGAGCGTGAGAAGAAGCTTCGCAGTGAAGTTGAGAAATCGAAGAGGAAAGTTGAGGGTGACCTTAGGCTTACCCAAGAAGCTATCTCTGATCTGGAGCGCAACTACAAGGAGCTTGAAGTAGCCGTTGAACGCAAAGATAAAGAACTTACAGCCCTCACCGCCAAAATTGAGGATGAACAGGCTCTTGTATACAGGGACCAGAGGCAGGTTAAGGAACTACACGCTCGCCTCGAGGAGCTCGAGGAAGAAGTTGAACATGAGCGTCAAGCGCGTAGCAAGGCTGAGAAGGCCAAGAACCTTCTTTCTCGTGAAGTTGGAGATCTTGCCGAGAGACTGGACGAGGCTGGCGGCGCCACGGCCACTCAGATCGAGATCAACAAGAAGCGCGAGAGTGAACTGGCTAAGGTTCGCCGGGAGCTCGAGGAATCCAGCCTTCAGCACGAATCTGTTCTTGCTGCTCTCCGTAAGAAGCACAACGACAGTATTGCAGAGATGTCTGAGCAGATCGACTACCTGAACAAGATGAAGGCTAGGTAGGCATGTAGGCTAATATTTTGTACAAGAAGTAGATCCACTGTGTAAAATCCAGACATCTATCCATTCATCCATGGTTACATATATACGTTTACAAATGTGTATATATATTTTGAATGCGAAAGACATATTTCCTATTGAACAATTGTATGACAGGACCGAGAAAGATAAGGACGCCATGAAGCGTGATGCTGACGATGCTAGGGCTTCTATGGATGCACTTGCTCGTGACAAGGTAAGGGAAATGGTTGCGCTATATTTATATCATGCACAATTACAAACATTGATGTGATAAATCTAAGATTTCCCATCGAAATTTATGCAATTGTACATGCACAATCACTGACACCCATACATAGAACCGCACACACACGCATATATATATATATATATATATATATATATATATATATATATATATATATATATATATATATATATGTGTGTGTGTGTGTGTGTGTGTGTGTGTGTGTGTGTGTGTGTGTGTGTGTTTGTGTGGTGTGTGTGTTTGTGTGGTGTGTGTATATATATATACATACATATATATATATATATATATATATATATATATATATATATATATATATATATATATATATACATATACATATATATATATATATATATATATATATATATATATATATATATATATACATAATGATAAATGAAAATAAAAATCCATGCATAATTTTCTTTATTCAGATTGCTGCTGAGAAAACTACTAAGCAGCTTCAGCATCAGTATGGAGAGCTTTGTGCTAAGCTTGATGAGGTAAACCGTACACTGAGTGATTTTGATGCTGCCAAGAAGAAGCTCGCCTGTGAAAATGGTGACCTTGTTCGTCAGCTGGAAGAAGCAGAGAACCAAGTTGGCCAACTTTCAAGGCTTAAGCTTTCCCTCACCAACCAGTTGGACGATAGCAGGAAGCTGTGTGATGAAGAAAGTAGGGTAAACGATTTAATGTATATGAAACATATTCTTGGAATATATCACAGGTCGACATCTAAAATGACAAAATAATGGCGAAATAATATGGCTACATTTTCCCTTTCCTTTCTTTCCTCAGGGTCGCGCTACCCTCCTGGGTAAGTTCCGCAACTTGGAGCGGGATATCGAAGCCCTTCGTGAGCAACTGGATGAAGAGAGCGAAGCCAAGGGAGACGTTCTTCGCATGCTCTCCAAGGCCAATGCTGAAGCTCTCATGTGGCGCTCCAAGTATGATTCTGAGGGTGTTGCTCGTGTAGAAGAAATTGAAGCTTCTCGCATGAAGCTCGCTGCTCGTCTCGAGGAAGCTGAAATGCAGATC
>NC_091565.1:30353280-30355780 GCF_042767895.1 Penaeus vannamei
TATATCCACATATGATCTTTTTGAAAATGGTGCTACTGTGAATGTTATATTGCTATTATTATAGATTTTTGTGTAATATTTTTACATATGCAAATGAAAGAGAAACAGAAAACACAGTTATACATTCTCACCTTATCACGAGAAAGTGCATCCATTGAAGCCCTAGCATCTTCAGCATCACGCTTCATCGCGTCCTTATCCTTCTCTGTTCTGTTGCGTAATTTTATATAAGTATGTAAGGCAATTTCGTATTCAAAATCATATGGATACAAATCTTTCAAAGTAAATTCGCGATACTTACATGAAGCATCACTTTGCATACTTACCTGGCCTTCATCTTGTTCAGGTAGTCGATCTGCTCAGACATCTCTGCAACAGCGTCGTTGTGCTTCTTACGGAGAGCAGCAAGACCAGATTCGTGCTGAAGGCTGGATTCCTCGAGCTCCCGGCGAACCTTAGCCAGTTCACTCTCGCGCTTCTTGTTGATCTCGATCTGAGTGGCCGTGGCGCCGCCAGCCTCGTCCAGTCTCTCGGCAAGATCTCCAACTTCACGAGAAAGAAGGTTCTTGGCCTTCTCAGCCTTGCTACGCGCTTGACGCTCATGTTCAACGTCTTCCTCGAGCTCCTCGAGGCGAGCCTGTAGTTCCTTAACCTGCCTCTGGTCCCTGTATACAAGAGCCTGTTCATCCTCAATTTTGGCGGTGAGAGCTGAAAGTTCCTTATCTTTGCGCTCAACGGCTACTTCAAGCTCCTTGTAGTTGCGTTCCAGATCAGAGACAGCCTCTTGGGTAAGCCTAAGGTCACCCTCAACTTTCCTCTTTGATTTCTCAACTTCACTGCGAAGCTTCTTCTCACGCTCAAGAGAATCCTCGAGTTCGTCAAGAGTGGATTCCAACTTAGTCTTCATCTTGCTAAGGTGGTTGCACTTGTCCTCAATGCACTGGACATCCTCGGCAGTCTTATGATTGCATTCCTGAAGGTGTTTCTTTTCCTTGTTAACCTTGGTGATGAGTTCCTCCTGGTGAGCAATCTCTTCTTTAAGGTTCTGGATTTGTTGTTCCTTGGTGGCCTTATCTTGGTCGCCCTTCTGGACGGCAAGTTCGAGGTCCTCAAGGTCCTTTTTCAGGTTTGCAAATTCTTGTTCACACTTCTTCTTGCCATTACTCAGCTGGCCAGAGGCTTCTTCTTCCTTTCGCACTCGCTCTAACATATCCTATTGGTGAAAAACAAACAAAAAACAAACAATACAATTGTCAACTGGTATCACACACACACACACACACACACACACACACACACACACACACACACACACACACACACACATATATATATATATATATATATATATATATATATATATATATATATATATATATATGCATGTATATATGTATGTATATATATACACAATAAAAAAAATCTAGTTATAAATCATTAATTTTACAGACGAAGATTCCGCTGAAATGTAGAGCAATTACTCCTTACAGTGTGATTATCAACAGGCTATTTACTTACATTTAACTGAGCTTCTAGTTCTGACTTCTGCGCCTGAAGCTTAGCTTGCTTTTCCATGAATTCGGACATACCGCCCTTTGAAGAATCAAGAGCATTCATGAGTTCTGCTCTTTCCTCAAGAAGACTGGCATTTTTGGTCTCGAGTTCTTGGCGCAGTACAATCTCTTTTTCGTAATCAGCCTCAGCTTTCTCGGCGAGCTCTTCCAGCCTAATAAGTTCATCCTCGGCGCGTGTGACATTGAGCTTGGGCTTGAGCTTGATCCACATGTCATACCAGAGCCAAGAACGCATGACCTTGAACTTCCTAATATTGCGCTGCACAACGAGGAGGGCAGTGCGCTGCTTTTGCATCTTGGAGTACTGCTTGCGGCTGATGAAACCACGAATCCATGCTTGGAACCAAGACATAAGCAAGGCCACTCGGTCGTCACGGATCTCCTCGAGCCTACCCAGGACACCGGCACGGAAGAACACCTAAGGAGGCAAGGCAGTGTGCTATAGCCGGTGAAGTAACCGTTATCTATCAAACGCTCAAGGAATTCGCTTATTCCTTTCCGCGAAGATTAAATAGACACCATAGAGTATAGAAGAAACATTTTCAATATACATAATGATTATATAGGATATGAAACTTAACATATAGAAAATCCGTATTATCTTGTGTGTGGGTGTGTTGTGTGTCCGCGCGCTCATATGTATGTATATGTGCATATATCTCTCTCCCCATACAGACCTTGGTGTTACCGGTTCGGTATAACTCAGGGTCGAGGCCAGCCTTCTCGAAGCAAGCTGTAGCTGCCTTTTTATCGTCCTTCGCCTCGATCATCTCCTTGGCGGCCAGGATGTTGTAACTAGAAGTAGGAGTTTCCATGACAGAATGGGTTTGCAGCAGAATGGAAACACTTTCTATTAGATCGCGGTTATCAAAATGCATTATCAAAACATGTTACTTGACGATCATTGCCTTATTGAAATAATACCG
>NC_091565.1:30373280-30379025 GCF_042767895.1 Penaeus vannamei
TTCGCTGTGGAAGCCTGCCTGTTCTCGTAGCTGGTTAGAATACAGACTGTCGGAGATACGAGCTGTAATGATTTTCGTGAACAGTTTGTAAGAAACTGAAAGGAGGCTTATGGGTCGGTATTTTTTTAGATCCTTTGTGTCTCCTTTTTTATGTATCAAAATAATTGATGTATTTTTTCCAGGCTTTCGGAGTTTTTCCGTAGAGAAGACATTTGTTTAAAAGATTGGCTAGTTTCACTGTTGTGATTTCTCCTGCATCTAATAAAAGGCTTATACTAATTCCGTTTTTACCTGGTGTTTTCCCTCTCTTCATGCCTTCAAGTGCTCTTTTTATTTCTTTTGTGATATTAAGTGCGTCTCTAGGTACTGCGTTTGCTTCTATCTGTGTCTGTTCATTTGAGTTGTATAGATCACTGTAAAAGTCTTCCACTGCTCTTATGATTTCATTCTTGTTATATGTTACTTCTCCGTCTGGTTTCTTAATTGCATACATTTGATTTCTCCCTATTCCTAGTCTCCTTTTAGCTGCTTTCATGCTGGTACCTGAAATCACTGCTTTATTGTTTGAGTATTGATTTTCCGTACATCTTCCCTCTTCTTTTTATTTATGATCTTTGTTAGTTCAATTTAATTCATCTTGTCCCTGCTTGACGATACTTTCATGGCCCTACGTTTTTGCATAAGCTGTTTAGTTTCTGCCGAGAACTTGTTGGAGCTTTGCTTGTCGTTCTTGTCGCCTACTTCAAGTGCAGCTTCCTTTATTATGTTCTTTTCTAAGCTTTTGTGTATTACGAACCCCTAATTCCTGTTTGCTACCCTGGGGGTTTCCTCTCCAATAGAGCACATGTCCATCATTTATTATCTTCTGCTCTTCGCCTAGTCTTCTAACTTCGCAGAGTCCTACTGCATCCCATTTAATGGAAGAGAGTTCCTCCAGTAAAGTTAGTAAGTCGGATTCAGTTCTCAAGGTCTTTATATTGTATGTGCAAAAGTACATCAATATACCTATATATGTGTGTGTGTGTGTGTGTGTGTGTGTGTGTGTGTGTGTGTGTGTGTGTTTCTGGGTGTGTCTGTGTGTATATGTATATAACTATATATATAACTATATATAACTATATACATGCATACACGTACACACACGCTCTTTCTCTCACACACATGCTCACACACACACATATGCATACATATATATATACATGTGTGTGTGTGTGTGTGTGTGTGTGTGTGTGTGTGTGTGTGTGTCTGTGTGTGTGTGTGGGTGTGTGAGTGTGTGTCTGTATGTATTATTTGTGTATATATATATATATATATATATATATATATATATATATATATATATGTGTGTGTGTGTGTGTGTGTGTGTGTGTGTGTGTGTGTGTGTGTGTGTGTGTGTGTGTGTGTGTGTGTGTGTGTGTGGTGTGTGTGTGTGTGTGTGTGTGAGTTTGTGTGTGTGTGTGTATATATATATATATATATATATATATATATATATATATATATATATAGAGAGAGAGAGAGAGAGAGAGAGAGAGAGAGAGAGAGAGAGAGAGAGAGAGAGAGAGAGAGAGAGAGAGAGAGAGAGAGAGAGGTGGTTGTATGATTGCATTGTTTATGTATTCAAGGAAATATTTAACGTAACCTTTTTTTGCTTCATAGATTCATTGTTATAAAGAAAAAATACTGGTGATGATTTTTATTATTGCAATAACATCTTATATCAGATAGAATGAAACAATTTATTTTACAGAAAAAAAACGAATTTGGTGCATTCACGGATACACACTATTAATAAGAAACTTGAACTTCCTCGAGCTCCTGCTGAGCCTTACGGAACTTGGCCAGGTTGAGGGCGGCGATCTCCTCAGCCTCCTCGATCTGGCGCTTGTAGGTCTTGATCTTCTGCTGGAGCTTATCGACGAGGTCCTGCATCCTGTCGTGGTTCTTCTTGTCCTCGTCAGTCTGGAAGGCGAGCTCCTTGATGCGCCTCTCGCACTTCCTCAGGTTCTTCTGAGAGTCTGCGTGGCTACGAGTCTCGTTATCTAAGGAAATCTCGAGTTCATGGATGCGAACTTCGAGGTCGCTGATAGCCTTTTTCCCTGTCCTCATAACCGTAGTTTCAGTCTCTTCTAGACGGGACTGGAGGTCCTTTACGTTGACCTCCAAGGCCTTCCGCATCTTGGCCTGAGTCTGAGCGTGTTCCTGCTCAGCGCGGAGTTCGTCGGCGAGACGGGCAGCGTCAACCATGGCCTTCTTCGCCTTTTCCTCGGAGTTCTTTGCCTCACTGATCATTTCCTCAAGATCGGCCTATAAGAAAATGGAGAAACAATTCTACTGCCGCTATCGATCCATATAATAACAGCAGCAGTAACAATGGCTGTGCCGTTGCTATTACCAATACAAAAGCTAGTGATATGATAAGACCACGTGCAAAACAACAGCAGTGAATAAAGATGTTTATTTCAGTGAAACAAATGTACTCTAACTTACCTGTCGAGTTTGTATTTCCCCTTCAAGCTTCCTCTTGGAGGCAGAAAGAGCTGAATTCTGGGCAGTGAGGGCTTCAACTTGTTCACGCACGTCGTTGAGCTCAGTCTCAGCCTGGCGACGGCCGCGGTCCGCTTGTTCCAGGAGCGTTCGAGATTCTTCCAGCTCCCCGTGAAGGGCGTTGAAGCGGCGCTCAGCAATGCCATACTGTTCACGGTACTCGGAGGCAAGACGTTGCTCTTCCTTTACTCGGGTCTCCATGCCTTTGACCTCATCCTGAATCTTCTTAAAATGCCTGTGGAGGTCAGCATTGCCCTTATTGGCGTGGTCAAGGGCGATCTCGAGCTCGTTGATGTCGGACTCGAGCTTCTTCTTCAAGCGAAGAGCTTCAACCTTATTTTTGGCTTCAACCTCGAGAGAAGCTTGCAAAGAATCGACGGCTCTCTGGTGACACTTCCTGTTGAGAATATGTAAAATAAGGTTATTCATTTAACAAAGGGAAAAATGCATATGTACACACACGCGCACACACACATATAATATATCTATACACACATATACATTCATATGTACATGTATACACCTACACACACACACACACACACACACACACACACACACACACACACACACACACACATATATATATATATATATATATATATATATATATATATATATATATATATATATATATATATATGTGTGTGTGTGTGTGTGTGTGTGTGTGTGTGTGTGTGTGTGTGTGTGTGTGTGTGTGCAAACACAAAAATACACACACACACATACACAAATACATGCATAGATATATACATATATATAAATATATATATGTGTACATACACACGCACACATACACACCATGGACGCATGTGAAGCTTATTTCCTATTGCTTATCATGTGATGCAATTATAAGTATGCCACTAAACATTAATTCCTCACCGAGTATTGTCGAATTCTTCTTCCTTTTCCTGAACGCGTCGGTCAACTTCTTGCCTGACTTGGCTGAGCTCGAGCTGCGTTCGGAGGACCTTGTTCTCTTCCTGTTCGAGAGCTGCCTCGGCCTCCTCGAGAGCGCTTTGCAGCTCCTCCTTCTCGAGCTCAAGTCGCTTGACATTCTTCTGGATTTCGTGGTGCGCTCGGCCGCCCTCGCCGATCTGATCAATCAGGTCCTTGATCTCGTCATTCAGGTTCTTGTTCTCCCGGCGGATGCAGTCGAGCTGCTCCGTCGTCTCTTCATTTACTGTATTCAGGCGGAAATTTTCGGTTGAGTAATTGCGACATTCCTTCTGAGAAGCATCAAGTTCAGCAGTAAGGTCATCGACCTTCATCTTCCATTCGCAGATAATCTTGTCAAAATTCTTCTGTTTCTTTTCAGCAGCTGCAGCCATTGTTTGTGCACGCTCAGCGGTGACTTGCAATTCCTCTAGTTCGGCATTAGCACGCATCTTGGTCTTTTCTAGATGCAGATTCTTGACATTCAGAGACTCAATCTGCATTTCGGCTTCCTCGAGACGAGCAGCGAGCTTCATGCGAGAAGCATCAATTTCCTCAACACGAGCAACACCCTCGGACTCGTACTTGGAGCGCCACATGAGAGCCTCAGCATTAGCCTTAGACAACATTCGCTGTACACCTGCCTTGGCTTCACTCTCCTCTTCTAGTTGCTCACGAAGGGTGCTTATATCATGCTCTAAGTTGCGGAACTTGCCCAGGAGTGTGGCATGTGCCTAGTGGAGTACAAAGTTATATTGATATATGATTCATCTGGAAAATATAACATAAAATTACCACAGTATATTTCGTATTTGAAATGTTTTCCGGGATGTAATCAAACTCACCCTGCTCTCCTCATCAGCAAGCTTTCTGGTATCGTCAAGCTGATTGGTAAGTGAAAGCTTGACTCTGGAAAGTTGAGAAAGATTGTTTTCTGCCTCCTCTACCTGACGGACCAGGTCACCGTTTTCACAGGAGAGCTTCTTCTTGGCAGCATCAAAGTCGTTGAGAGTACGGTTGAGTTCGTCTAACTTGGAACAGATCTCACTATATTGTTGCTGCAGATGCTTGGTAGTCTTCTCAGAAGAGGTCTGAAATATTTAAAAGACAAGGTAGTACTTTGGTGAGTAATACGTAATATGCAAAACAGATTTGTAAAACAAAAATGAAACTGCATCATGTAACATAACATTACATTGATTAGTGTTATACCTTATCACGGGTAAGAGCATCCATTGCTGATTTTGCATCCTCAGCGTCACGATTCATAGCATCCTTGTCCTTTTCGGTTCTGCAATAGTAGAAAAAAGCTTACATGGTTGGAAATGAGCCAGGAGTCATTGCAAAATGATGATAACTTAAATGGTTGGAACTGAGCCAGGATACATTGCAAAATGATGATAACAACTATAAGTACTTAAGTTTTGAAAATTTGGAATTTACAAATTTAGTCGTAGAGCCCACCTAGCTTTCATTTTATTGAGGTGGTCAATCTGTTCTGACATCTCAGAAACAGCATCGTTGTGCTTCTTGCGAAGAGAAGCAAGAGAAGCTTCATGCTGAAGGCTGGATTCCTCAAGTTCGCGACGCACTCTAGCCAGTTCGCTCTCTCGTTTCTTGTTGATCTCGATCTGAGCAGCAGTGGCGCCGCCAGCCTCGTCCAGTCGGTCAGTAAGTTCTTCAAGTTCACGTGAAAGGAGATTCTTAGCTTTTTCGGCCTTGCTACGGACCTGGCGCTCGTGCTCAACTTCCTCCTCGAGTTCCTCAAGACGAGCTTGAAGTTCCTTCACTTGCCTTTGATCTCTGCACACAAGAGCCTGTTCGTCCTCAATTTTGCAAGAAATTGCAGTTATCTCCTTATTCTTGCGGTCAACGGTTGCTTCAATTTCCTTCAGGTTGCGTTCTAGATCAGCAACAGCCTCTTGAGTCAGCTTGAGGTCACCCTCAACCTTTCTCTTGGTCTTCTCGACCTCATGGCGGAGCTTCTTCTCCCGTTCGAGAGAATCTTCGAGCTCATCGAGATTAGATTCCAATTTCGACTTTACCTTGCCGAGATGATTGCATTTATCTTCAATACCTTGCAGATCTTCTGCAGTTTTCTGGTTACAACCCTGGAGTTGTTTCTTCTCCTTATTAACCTTGGTGATGAGCTCTTCCTGGTGGGCAATCTCGTCCTTAAGGTTTTGAATCTGCTGATCCTTGGTGGCTTTGTCTTTCTCACCCTTCTGCAAGGCAAGTTCAAGGTCCTCAAGGTCCTTCTTC
>NC_091565.1:30400544-30422734 GCF_042767895.1 Penaeus vannamei
CTTCCAACAGAATTACTGAAATTCAGAACAATATTCCTAATGGCGCTGTGTTAAAAATGTGCACCACTTCAAAAACTTTATGATAATCTAATCGCTTAACTCTTCTCCCGTTTTGGTACAAGAAAGGACCACCTCACAATTATTATCATTGTTATTGTTGTTGTTGTTGTTGTTGTTGTTTTACCATCATTATCATTATTATCATTTTTATTATTAGTTATTTTTTATCGTTATTATCATATTATTATCATTATTATTATTATTATTATTATTATTATTATTATTATTATTATTATCATTATTATTATTATTATTATTATCATTATCATTATTATTATTTTTTTTTATTATTATTATTATCATTATTATTTTATTATTATTATTACTACTACTATTATCATTATTATTATATTATCATTATCATTATTATGATTATCATTGTAATTTATTATCACTATTTTTCATCATTATTTTTAAAATATATATATACAATTGACCTGTTAAAATTTTAAAAAAACATCCCAGATTCATATATGCAGATGACGCCCCTTTTCACACAGTCAAAATTTTTTGAAATAATCGAAAACAGACTTACAGATGCACTAACAATTTTTAACAAAAACAGTGGTTCCTAAATGCTAACCCGGGAAAAAACATAAGTCTGCACCTTCCACCTCCAAAACCGTCACCCAACCGAAACCTCAGACCCCGGGGGAGAAAAAAAAATTAAAAAACACCAAATACCCAGTATACTTTGGTGTGACTCTTGACAGAACCCTATCATTCAAAGAGCACACTAGAAACTGAAAGAAAAAGTTGAAAGTCTAAAACCTTCCCCAAAACTTGCAAACACAAAATGGGGCACAGACCCAAAACCCCCCAAAAAAACCACAGCAGTGGCACTGTGCTTCTCCACAGCAAATACTGCCCCCCCAGTCTGGGCTGGGCCCCTGTCATGCATCAGCAGTAGACACCGAGCTGAATCAGGCTTCCACATCACAGGGAACCTGAAATCCCCCCCTTACCAGCCGTTTCCGCAGGCCAGCATCGCACCGCCCCCCATCAGACAAGAACGTGACAAACAAATGGCTGCAGACACCCACTGTATTGTCATCAACAAGTTCTACAAAGATTAAAATTTTTTTCCAGGATTTTTTTATCTTAATGCTTAGTTGAGATAAAGTAGATAGATAATTTTTTTTTTAACTGGATATGTTAGGAAAGTAGGTTTTTAAAAGGCCCCAAGTAAGGGGTTTTTTAAAAAGGTTGATAACTTCATTTTTTTTTTAAAGATTGTACATATTTCAGTGCGATGATAGGAAAATGACGTAAGTAACATCACATACACAAGTGTAATAAAGGGGCCTGTAAAAGCTACAATAAATTTTAAAATGAAATTTTGCCCATTACATGGTTTTGTGGTGTGGTCAGCACAGCCCTCCTACGCGACGGATACAACAAGAATGTAATTTTTATATAAAGCATAATTTTTGTATGTATTTCTATCTATTTACCTTCTGTTCCATATATCTTTCTATTTTTTTTTCTGTCTCCTCCGGTGTTTACAATGCAAGGGTAAGGAGTTGGAGTGTCTGTTTTTTTTATTTTTTTTATTATTATTATTATTTTTTTTGCTTTGTTGTTTGTTGGGTGTTTATGCGTTTTTTCGTAATTTTTGTTCCCCAGATAAGAAATACGATTTCCTGGGAGAGAAGAATGATCTTTTTTTTTCTATAGTAGCCTGATGTTTACCTATATATTTGGAAAGCTCTGTTGTCACTGTAGTTCACAGGGTCATGAAATAAATGAATGCCCTTATGGTCCGTCGTGAAAAAAAGTAAAGTAGACGAACCAGGCAGTACAGCTGCCCGGGGGAAAAATTGAAAAATTATATAAATATAATAATATACATCAATACTACTACTTTTGCACTGTATCATTGGGGGTTCTTAACAATGGGTTCCCCCTTTTCCTTTAAATTCTATCCATGTTCTATATGTAAGGGTACATTCGTGTATAAGGCTTTGCTATCAGTAATTATTTAAAATGTACTTTTATTGGGGTTTTTGTATTACCATTTCAAGAAGGTGTTGAGGTGGGGTGATTTTTAATTATTAATTTTCGTTGATTTACTCAACCTAAAAATTTTACATATTATCATAGAACATGGATGGGTTTAAAAAAAGGGGGAACCCCTTTTAAAAATTTTTAAAGATCCCCTTTTTAAAAGTTTTGGGGCCCCCCTTTAGTTTATCCTTTAAGGGATCTACTTCATTAGTATTTATCTTTTTTTTTTTCTTCATAATTTTATGCTTGCTCTTCACTCTCCATTCCTTTATATATATATTATATATATATATATATATATATATATATATAATATATATATAACACACACACACACACACATACACACACATAAATGAAACCCCTTTTTTCAGTAAACATTTGAAATATTTTTTTTTTCTGTATATTACAAAAAAAAAAAAAAAAAAATACTGTTTTACCTATTCATGTTGACTGGCACAGGAACCTGCTTATTTCATCACAGAAAATGGGGCAGAATTATGGGAAAATGGGGAAGCTCGTTTAAAAAACCTTCGATGATAGTTTTTCGTTTTTAAAACTCCACTTCGATTTTTAGTTTCCATTTATTGGTTATAGTCGTATTTGCTTTCTCTTTCACAACCTCCTTCTCTCTCTTTCTTTTTTCCTTCTCCCCTTTTTATCTTTATCTGTCTATATATCTACCAACCATTTGGGACTTCGTAGAACAGGTAGATCTGAGTCAAAAGTATATCAGACAGACAAACGTGCAAGTTCACCCTTTTTATATGGGTTTTTTTTAGATACTTAGGTTAAATAGGCCTTTTTTCATTCTGAGTAAAAAATATATCAGACAAACGGGGGAAACCCCCTCATTCATAGGGGATGCAAAGATATTTTGTTTAAATAGGCCGTTTTTTTTAAAAAAATAGAGCTGTCGAGGTGGGGGAACGGATAACGTCTGGTCTAATAATTCGTAGGCCCACGTTCGATTTTCCAAGCCAAGTGTGGAAGCACACGTAGGTCACATTTTGGTTTCATTTTCTTTAAATTGTACTCTTTCATAATTTTTTTTCGCAATATGAATTGTAGAGGAATAAAAGTAATATGAAATGATAAGATATACGAGCATATGTAATTTTAGCTAATCCTGATATCTATGGTTAACTGATATCTAACCAAATGAATGTATGTATGGTTATATGTGTATTTATATATTTACAATATACAGTTGAGTTTTTTTTTATGATAAATTTCATCGCCGTATTAAAATCTTGAAATATCTTGATGAAAAATGCTAGTATTATACACTATACACACTATGTTATATTTTTTCCTTCTCTTTGTGTTTGTATATGGATTTAAAGTTTTTGACCGTTTTGCGCTGCTGTTCTTTTTTTCTTCAGACTCAGTCATCATTTAGTGCTTTTCAATCTTTTTATAGCATGACCAAATTTGGGATTTCCCGGGGTAAAAAAACCATTTAAAAAAAAAGATACCCCTCACGTGGAGGCACATATACAATATGGTAGGTATACAGTAACATTTTAACATCACATACACAAGTGTAATATAAGTGTGCTCTGGCTACAATATAATTTAAGTGAAATTATTGTCCATTACATGTTTTTGTGGTGTCGTGGTCAAGCACATTCGCCTCCTACGCGACGGATACTGCAAGAATGTAATTTTTATGCATAATTTTTTGTTTGTATTTATATATTTTTTTTTACCTTTTTGTTTTTGTCTCCTCCGGTGTTTACAATGCGAAGGAGTAAGGATTGGGGAGTGTCTGATATTGTTTTTTTTTTGCTTAAGTTGTTTGTTGGTGTTTATGCGCGTTTTCGTAATTTTGTTGTTAGTCCTCTCATATGCATATGACTGTATTATTGAGATGAGAAGAATGAATAGGTGGAGGAAGAAGAGGACGAACACGTGATGAAGAGAAAAAAAGAAAAATCAAGACGGAGGAGAAAAGGTGTTAATGTTATCTTCGTTCTACTTTGCCTACTTCAGATAAGAGATACGATTTCATGGGAGAAAGAATGATCTCTTTTTTTTTAGTCCCCCTGATGTTTACCTATTTTTTTGGAAAAAGGTCAGTTGTCACTGTAGTTCACAGGGTCAAAAAAATAAATGAATGCTCCTTATGGTCCGTCGTAAAAAAAAAATAAAAAGTAGCAAAGCAGGCAGTACAGCTGCCAAGGTAATTTGTGATATTATATATAAATAATCATATACATAATACTATTTTTGCACTGTATCATTGAAAGTTCTTAACAGGGGTTCCCCCGTTTTCCTTTAAATTCTATCCATGTTCTATGATGATATGTACAGGGTACATTCGTGTATAAAACAGCCTTTTTTATCAAATTTTTAAAAAATGTACTTTTATTTGTTTATGTATTACCTTTTAAAAAGGAAGGTGTTGAGGTTGGATGATTTTTGATTATTAATTTTCGTTTTTTTAATTAACCTGTACCATGTACATATTATCATAGAACATGGATAGAATTTAAAGGAAAACGGGGAAGCCCACTGTTAAGAACTTTCAACGATATTTTTAAAATTTTTAAAACCCCCCTTTAGTTTATCCTCTTAAGGGATCTATTTTATTAGTATTTATCTTTTTTTTCTTCATAATTTTATGTTTGCTCTTCCTCTCTCTATCTCTTTATATTTTGCATATATATTTCTTAATATATATATATATATATATATATATATATATATATATATATTTTAATAAAAAAAAACACACACACACACACACATACACACAAAATGAAAGCCATGTATCAGTAAACATTTGAAATTTTTTTGTTAGTTTTCTGTATATTACAAAAAAAAAATCTCACTGTTTTACCTATTCATGTTGATTTTGGGACAGGAACCTGCTTATTTCATCACAGAAAATGGGCAGAATTATGGGAAAATGGGGAAGCTCTGTATTAAGAACCTTCGATGAAAATTTTTTTTTTTAAGCTCCACTTCGATTTTAGTTTCCATTTATTGGTTATAGTCGTGTTTGCTTTTTCACAACCCCTTCTCTCTCTCATTCTCTCTCTCTTTCTTTTTTCACTTCTCTCCTTTATATTTTATCTTTTAATTTAAAACCCCTGGCACTTCAGAACAGGTAGATCTGAGTCAAAAGTATATCAGACAGACAAACGTGCAAGTTCATCATTCATATTGTGATGCAATAGATACTTAGGTTAAATAGGCCGCTATTTTCATTATGAGCAGAGATCCCAAAAGGGGGGGGAAGGAAAAAACGTGCTGGTCTAGTAATTCGTAGGCCCACGTTCGATCCTTTCCAAAAAAAAAGTGTGGAATCCCCGTAGGCCCCTTTTTTGGTTTTTATTTTCTTTTTTGTTTTTTTTAATTTTCTTTCGATAATATGAATTGTAGGGGAATAAACGTAATATAAAAGGTGGAAAAAATTTGAGCATATGTAATTTTAGCTAATCCTGATATCTATGGTTAACTGATATCAAAAAAAAGGGGAAAGTATGTATGTTTATATGTGTATTTATATATTTGCAATATACAGTTGATCTTTTTTAAAAGATAAAATTTTATCCCCGTTTTTAAAATCTTGAAATTTTTGTGCAAACTGCATAGTGTTATACACTATACACACTATGTCATATTTCTTTCCTTCTTTTTTGTCTGTTTTGGATAAAGTGTTTGTGACCTTTTTTTCGCTGCTGTTCGGTTTTTTTTTTTTTTTTTAAAAAAGTCATCATTTAGTGCTACTGCAGAATTTTTTTTATAGCATGACCAAAAAGGTTTCCCCATAAAAACCATATTAAAAAATAAGATACACTCACGTGGAGGCACATATACAATATGGTAGGTATAAAAGAAAATGTAACATCACAAACACAAGTGTAATATAAGTGTGCTCGTAAAAGCTACAATATAATAAAATTAAATTATTGTCTGTTACATTTTTTTGTGGTGTCGTGGTCAGCACAGTCGCCTCCTACGCGACGGATCCAAAAGAATAAAATTTTTATTCATAATTTTTGTTTGTATTTCTATCTATTTACCTTCCGTTCCATATTTTTTTTCACTTTTGTTTCTGTGTCTTCCGGTGTTTACAATGTGAAGGAGTAAAATTTGGGGGGATTTTTTTTTTTTTTTATTTGCTTTGTTGTTTGTTGGTGTTTATGCGCGTTTTCGAATTTTTTGCTGTTACCCCTCTCATACGCATATGACTGTATTAGTGGATAAGAAGAACGAATGGGTGGAGGAAGAAGAGGACGAACTCGTGATGAAGAGATAGAAAGAAAAATCAAGACGAGTAGAAAAGGTGTTAATGTTATCTTCGTTCCCTTTCCTTTTACCAGATAAAAATACGATTTCATGGGAGAAAGAATGGTCTCTCTATTTCTGTAGTAGCCTGATGTTTACCTATATATTTGGAAAGGTCTGTTGTCATAAAAATTACAGGGTCATAAAAGGGGTGAATGCTCCTTATGGTCCGTGGGGGAAATGAAAATGCAAAGTAGACAAAGCAGGCAGTACAGCTGCCAAGGTAATAATTGTGATATTATATATAAATAATAATATACATCAATACTACTACTTTTGCACTGTATCTTAAAATTTTTCTTCGTGGGCTTCCCCGTTTTCCTTTAAATTCTCCCCATGTTCTATGATGATATGTACAGGGTACATTCGTGTATAAGAAAAGCCTTGCTATCAGTAATTATTTAAAATGTACTTTTATTTGTTTGTTATTACCTTTTAAAAGAAGGTGTTGAGGTGTGGATGATTTTTAATTATTAATTTTCGTTGATTTACTCAACCTGTACCATGTACATATTAAAAAGAACATGGATAGAATTTAAAGGAAAAACGGGGTACCCATTTAAGAACTTTCAACGATCTTTTAAATGTTTTAAGCCCCACTTTAGTTTATCCTCTTAAGGGATCTACTTCATTAGTATTTATCTATTTTTATCTTCATAATTTTATGTTTGCTCATCACTCTTTTATATCTTTATATATATATATGCACACACACACACACACACACACACACACACATACACGCACACACACGCACACATATATATATATATATATATATATATATATATATATATATATATAAAACAAGCACACACACACATACTCACAAAAAAATAAAGATGCTAAAGTAAACATTTGAAATATTTTGTTAGTTTTCTGTATATTGCTTAAAAAAAAATCTCACTGTTTTCCCCCATTCTATTGACTGGCACGGAAACCCCCTTTTTATTTCATACAGAAAATGGGCAGAATTAGGGAAAAAGGGGGAAACTCTGTATTAAGAACCTTCGATGATATTTTTTTGTGTTTTAAGCCCCTTTTTTTTTTAGTTTCCATTTATTGGTTTATAATGTTTTTCTTTCTCTTTTCACAACCCCCTTCTCTCTCTCTCTCTTTCTCATTCTCTCCTTTATATCTTTATCTGTCTATATATCTCCAAAACCCCTGGCACTTCGTAGAACAGGTAGATCTGAGTCAAAAGTATATCAGGCAGACAAACGTGCAAGTTCATCATTCATACGGTGATGCAATAGATTTAGGAAAAAAGGCCGTTATTTTCTTAATAAGTAGAGATCGTCAAATTTGGGGGAACGGAAAACGTGCTGGTCTAGAAAACCAGGACGTTGACCCCGTTCCAAGCCAAGTGTGGAATCACACGTAGGCCACCTTTTGGTTTCATTTTTTTAAAAATTTTTTCCCCTTTCATAATTTTTTTTCGATGATATGAATTGAGAGGAATAAAGTAATATGAAATGAAAAAGATATACGAGCATATGTAATTTTAGCTAATCCTGATATCTATGGTTAACTGATATCAACCAAAAAAGAATGTATTATTTTTAAAGTGTATTTATATATTTGCAATATACAGTTGATTTTTGTTATGATAAATTTCATCGCCTTTAAAAAAAACTTGAAATATCTTGATGCAAACTGCAGTTATACACTATACACACTATGTTATATTTCTTTCCTTCTCTTTGTGTTTGTATATGGATTTAAAGTTTTTTGGGCCGTTTTGCGCTGCTTTTTTTTTTTTTTTTAGTCATCATTTATGCTACTGCAGAGTTTTTTTTATAGCATGACCCAAATGGTATTCCTATATCAAAACCATATTCAAAAGAAAAAATACACTCACGTGGAGGCACATAAAACAATATGGTAGGTATACAAAACACTGTACCATCACATACACAAGTGAATTTGGGGGTTTTTCTAAAAGCTACAATATAATTTAAGTGAAATTATTGTCTGTTACATGTTTTTGTGGTGTCGTGGTCAGCACAGTCGCCTCCTACGCGACGGATACTGCAAGAATATAATTTTTATGCATTATTTTTGTTTGTATTTCTATCTATTTACCTTCCGTTCCTTATATCTTTCTACTTTTGTTTCTGTGTCTTCCGGTGTTTACAATGCGAAGGAGTAAGGAGTTGGAGTGTCTGATATTGTTTTTTTTTTTATTTGCTTTGTTGTTTGTTGGTGTTTATGCGCGTTTTCGTAATTTTGCTGTTAGTCCTCTCATACGCATATGACTGTATTAGTGAGATGAGAAGCAAAGAATGGGTGGAGGAAGAATTTCTTTCTCCTCGTCCTCTTCCTCCTCCTCCCCCACTTTCTCTCCTTCCGCCTCCTTCTCCTCCTCTTCTTTTTTCCCTTTTCCTGCTTCCCCCCCGCTTTTTTTCCCTTCCCTTTTTTCCTCCTACTTTACCCTTCCCCCCCCCCTTTTCCCCAATTTCTCCTTCCCAACCTTCAAAATTTTTTCTCCTCTTCCCCTTTTTTCCTTTTCTACTTTTCCTTCTCCTCCCCCTTTTTTCCCTCCTTCCCTTTCCCCATCTCCCCTTTTCCTTTTCCTCTTCCTCCCCCTTTTTTTTCTTTCTTTTTCCCCCCTCCCTTTTTATTTTCCCCCCCCTCCCCCCCCCTTTCCTTCCTTTCCCCTCTTTCTCCTCCTTCTTTTCCTTCTACCCCCCCCTTCCTTCTCCTCCCTCTCCCATTTCCTCCCCTTTTCCCTTTTTCCCTTTTCCGTCCTCGGAAAAAAAAGGAAGGGGGAAAGGGGAAAAAAAAAAAAAAAAAAAAAAAAAAAAAAAAGGAAATGAAAAGACGAAGGAAGAGAATAAGAATATTGATACACAGAAAACGACGAAAAAGGGAAAAAAAAAAGAAGAAAAAAAAGGATAGGTTTGACGATGTTAAAAAAAACAGAATATCGTGATTAAGAAAACACGGAAAGAACGAGAAAGAGAGAGGGCGGGGGGGGGGGGGGGAGCAATATTTTTTTTTTTCCCTTTTCATTGATTCAAAAGAATTTTATCTAATTTTTTCTCTCTCTCTCTCCGGGGACAAATCTAAATAAAAAAGTAAAAAACACAAAAAAAAAATATTTATTGCATGACCTCATCGGGAATCAACCCCGAGCTTCTTGTTCAGTCAGCGGTTAACCACTACGTTATAACATGGAAAGAAGGTTTTTTAAAAAGGATCCCCCCCCCCTCTCTTTCTCTCTCTCTCTCTCTCTCTCTCTCTCTCTCTCTCTCTCTCTCTCTCTCTCTCTCTCTCTCTCTCTCTCTTTTTCTTTCTCTCTCTCCCCCCCCCCCTCCCTCCCTCTCTCTCTCTCTTCTCTCTCTCTCTCTCTTTCTTTCTTTTTTTTTCTTTCTTTTTTTTTTTTTCTTTCTTTCTTTTTTCTTCTTCTTCTTCTTTCTTATTTCTCTCTCTTCTTCTTCTTCTTCTTCTTCTTCTTCTTCTCTTCTCTTCTCTCTCTTTCTCTCTCTTTCTTTCTTTTTTTTTCTTTTCTTTTCTTTCTTCTTCTTCTCTTCTCTCTCTCTCTCTCTCTCTCTTCTCTTCTCTTCTCTTCTCTCTCTCTCTCTCTCTCTCTCTCTCTCTCTCTCTCTTTCCTCCTTTTCCCCCCCTCCTCCTTCTACTCCTTTCTCCACCTCTACCTCCACCGGGAAAAAAAAGGGGGGGGAAAGATGTGGAAGGAGGAAGACAAAAGGGGGGAAGTAAGATAATAAGAATATTCATTCAGAATAAACGAAGAGAAAATAAAAAATAGAATATGATGATAAACAGAACATGGAGAGAGAAGGGGGAAAAGGGGACGAGGAAGAGAAAAGGGGGAAATAGAGACAGATAATAGATACCCCATATTTTGGGGGAGAGAGGGAGGAAGAAGGAAGGGGTGAGGGGAGAAAAAAAAGGGGGAAAGAGGGAAAGGGGGAAGGAAAAGGGGGAAGAAAAAGAAAAAGAAAAGAAAAGAAAAAGAAAAGAAAAGAGAGAGAGAGAGAAAAGAGAGAAAAGAAAAAAAAGGGGGAGAGAGAGAGAGAGAAGGAAGGGGGAGAGAGAGAGAGAGAGAGAGAGAGAGAGAGAGAGAGAGAGAGAGAGAGAGAGAGAGAGAGAGAGAGAGAGAGAGAGAGAGAGAGAGAGAGAGAGTGAGGAGAGAGCGGTGAGCAAGAGAACGAGAGAGAGAGAGAGAGGGGGGCCGGGGAAAAAAAAAAAGGGGGACAAATAAACGTAATGAAAATAAAAGAAAATAATAAAAAAAAAAACACCCAAAAGAAAAAAAACGGAAAGGGGGGGCAAAAGGGGAAAAAAAAGATTTCCAAGAATAAACGAGGAAAAAAGGAATAGAAGAAAAATTTTAAGGGGGAAAAAGAAAAAAAAGAGGGGGGGAAAAAGGGGGGGCCAGAAAAATAAAATAGATATTGAAGAAGAGGAAGAAGGAAAAGAAAAAAAGATTCTTTCTTTTTTTTCCCAAAAAAAACCCTCTCAACTTCCTTCGCTCGCGCACTAATGTAAACGAAAAATAAAGTAAAAAGAAAGAAAGAAAGAAAAAAAATTGTCCTCTACACAACAGGGCCTTTCTATGAAGCGAAAATAAAGGTATTTATATGAAGAAGGGAAGTTAGAGAAAGGAAAGATATATAGATGAAGGAAGGGAAGAGAGAGAAAGAGAGAGGGAATATGAATTCAGAAAAAAAAAGATGAAGGAACAGGGAGAGAAAAAGGGAAATAAAAATCCTTTTCATCCTCCCCTTCCCCCCCTTCACTTCCTCCTTTCCATTTCCTTCCTCCCCTCCTCCCCTTTTCCTCCTTCCCCCCTTCCCCCTCCTCCTCCTTTCTTCCTCCTCCCCCCTTTCTCCTCCCTTCCTCCCCTTTTTTTCTATTTTTCCCTTTTTCCCCCTCTTTTTCCCCCCTTTTTCCTCCTGGTCCTCATCCGCCTTTTGCTCCTCCTCTTTTTTTTTTTCCTCCTCTACCTTCGCCTCCTTTTCCTTCTCATTCATCTAATCCTTTTTCATTTTCCTTCTACTTCTCCAAATCCCCTTCCCCTTTTCTTCTCGTTCTCCTCCTTTTCCTCCTTCCCCCTCCCCCTTTCCTCCTCCTCCTCCTCTTCCTCTTTCTCTTTCTCCTCTTTTTCTTTTCCCCCCTCTTCCATCTCCTCCTTCTCCCTATTTCCCCCCCCTTTCCCCTTCTCCTCCCCCCTCCTTCCCCCCCTACCTCCCCCCGGGGAAACATCTCAAGGAAAAAGGAAGGTGAAAAAGGAAGGAAGAGAATGGGAATATATATACAGAGAAAAAAACGAGGGGAAAAGAAAAAAAAAAGGAAAAAGGAAAAGATAAAGAAGAAAGATGGGATAAGTAGGTTTAACGATGTTATAAAAATAGAATACCGTGATTAAGAAAATACGAAGAGAACGAGATAAGGAGAACGAAGAAAGAAGAGAGAGAGAGGGGGAGGAGAGAGAGAAAGAGAGAGAGAGAGTGAGAGAGAGAAAGATAGATAGATAGATAGATAGAGAGAGAGAGAGAGAGAGAGAGAGAGAGAGAGAGAGAGAGAGAGAGAGAGAGAGAGAGAGAGAGAGAGAGAGAGAGAGAGAGAGAGAGAGTGAGAGAGAGAGAGAGAGAGAGAGAGAGATAATTTCAGATAGAAATACCAGATATAAATGCCTTTCTTTTCCCATCATGAAAGGTCCTTGTAGTGTAGTGGATAACACGACTGACTCTAAAAGGGAAACTCGGGGTTGTTTCCCCCAAAGAGGACAACAAAAAAGGGTTTTTTTTTCCCTTTTTTTTTGTGTCGATATGTGCGGGCGCGCGAGGGGAAAAAAAAATTTATGATTTATTTTCAAAAATGAAAAAAAGGAAGAAAAACCCTCTCTCTTTCTCCCCCTCGTTCTCTTTATCTCGTTCTTCGTTTTTTTCCTTAAAACGATATTTTCCTTTTTTTTTTTTTTTTTTATTTTCTCGTCGTTTTTTTCTGTATCGATATTCTTATTCTCTTTCTTCCTCTTTGCATCACCCTTCTTTTTCATTTCCCTTCTTCCCTTTTTTTGGGGAAGGTGGAAGAGGAGGGGGGGGAAAAAAGGGGAAAGGGAGAAAGGGAAGGGGGGGAAAAGAGGGGGAGGGGGAGGAGAAGGGGGGGAGGAGGAGGAGGAGAAGGAGGAGAGAAAGGAAGAAGAGGAGGAGGAGGAGGGGGGGAAAGGAAAAAAGGGGGAAGAGGAAGAAGAGGAGGAGGAGGAAGGGGGGGGGGGGAGGAAGAAGAGGAGGAGGAGAACGAGGAAGGGGGAGGGGGAAAAGAAGAAAAGAGGAAGAGGAGGGGAAAAGGGGAAGGGAGAAGGGGGAAAAAAAAGGGGGGGGAAGGAGGAAGAGGAAGAGGAGGAGGAGGAGGGGGGGAAAAGGGGGGGAAGGGGGGGGGGGGAGGGAAAAAAGGGGGAGAGAAAGAAAAGGGGGGGGAAAAGAGGGGAAAAAAGGGGAAAGGAGGAGAATTGGGGGGAAAAGGAGAAGGGGGAGAAAAAAGGGGGGGAGGAGGAGGAGGAGGAGGAGGAGGAGGAGGATGAGGAGAGAAAGGAAGGGAGGAGGAGGAAAAGGGAAAAGAAGAGGAGGAGGAAGAGGAGGAGTAGGGGGGGGGTGGGGGGGGAGGGGGGGGGAGAAGATGGAGAAAGAGGAGGAGGAGGGGGAAAAAGGAGAAAGGGGGGGGAGGAGGAGGGGGAGAAAGGGGAAGGGGGAAAAAGGAAAGGAGTAGGAGTAGGAAGAAGAGGAGGGGGGGAGGGGGGGGGAGGAGAAGAAGAAGGAGAGAAAGGAAAGGGGGGGAGGGAGGAGGAGGAAGAAGAGGAGGAGGAGAAAGGGGGGCGGAGGAGGGGAGGGAAGATGGACAAAAAAAAAAAAGGGGGGGGAAGATGGAGAAAGAAGAAAAAGGGGGAGGAGGAGGAGGGGGGAGAAAGGAAAGGAAGAGGAGGAGGGGGGAAGGGGAAAAGGGGGGGGGGGAGGAGGAGGAGGGAGGATGAGGAGGAGGAGGAGGGGAAAAAGAAGAAGATGGAAAAGGGGGAGGAGGAGGGGAAGGGGGGTGAAGATGGAAAAAGGGGGGGGAGGAGGGGAAAGGGAAGGAGAGAAAGGAAAAAAAAGGAGGAGGGGGGAGGGGGGGGGAGGAGGAGGAGGAGGAGGAGGTGGAGGGAAAAAGGGGAAAGAGGAAAGGAGTAGGGGGGAGGGGGGGGGAAAGGGGGAGGAAAAGATGGAGAAAGAAGGAGAGGAGGAGGAGGAGGGGGGGGAGAAGGAGAGAAAGGAAGAGGGGGAGAAGGAAGAAGAGGAAGAGGAGAGGAAGAGGAGTTGGAGGAGGGGGGGGGAGGAGGAGGGGGGAGAAGGGAAAAAAAGATGGAGAAAGAGGAGGAGGAGGGGGGAAAGGGGAAAAGGGAGAAAGGAAGAGGGGAGGAGGGGGGGGAGGAGGGGGGGGGGGGGGGGGGGAAGGGGGGGGGGAAGGAGAAAGAGGAAAGGGGGGGAGGGGGGGGGGAAAAAGGAGAAGAAGATGGAGAAAAAGGAGGGGGGAGGAAAAGGGGGGAAAAGGGGAGAGAAAGGAAGAGGAGGAGGAGGAGGGGGGGGGAGGGGGGGGGAGGGGGGGGGGAGAAGGGGGGAAGAGGAAGAGGGGGAAAAGGGGAGAAGATGGACAAAAAAGGAGGAGGAGAAGATGGAGAAAGAAGAAAAGGAGGAGGGGGAGGAGGAGGAAAAGGGGAGAGAAAAGGAAAGGGGGGGGGGAGGAAGAAAAAAGGGGGGAGGAAAGGGGGGGGGGAGGGGGGGGGTTGGGGGAGGATGAGGGGGGAAGGGAAGAAGAGGGGGAAAAAGGGGGGAGGAGGAAAAGGGGGATGAAGATGGAAAAAAAAAGGAGGGGGGAGGAGAAGGAGAAGGAGAGAAAGGAAGAAGAGGAGGAGGGGGAGGGAGGGGGGAGGAGGGGGGAGGGGGGGAGGTGGAGGGGAAGGAGAAAGAGGAAGAGGAGTAGGAGGAGGGGGGGGGAAGGGGGGAGGAAAAAAATGGAGAAAGAAGAAAAAGGGGGAGGGGAGGAGGAGGAGGAGAAGGGGGAAAAAGGGGAAAGGGAGGAGAAGGAAAAAGGGAAAAAGGGGGGAAGAGGAGTTGGAGGAGGGGGGGGGGGAGGAGGAGGGGGAGGGGGAAGGGGAAGAAGATGGAGAAAGAGGGGGGGGAGAAGGAGAAGGAGAAAAAGGGGGAAAGGAGGAGGAGGAGGAGGAGGGGGGGGGAGGAGGAGGAAGGGGAGGAGAAGGAGAAAGAGGAAGAGGGGGAGGGGGGGGGAAAAGGAAAAAGAGGGGAAAAAAAAGGGGGGAGGAGGAGGAAAAGGGGAAAAAAGGAGAGAAAGGAAGAGGAGGAGGGGGGAGGAGGGGGGGGAGGAGGGGGGAGAAGGAGAATGAGGAAGAGGAGGGGGGAAGGAGAAGGGGAAAAAAAGGAAAGGAGGAGGAGAAGGAAAAAAAGGGGGGGGGATTGGGAAAAGGAAGACGAGGAGGAGACGGAGGGGGAAAAAAAAAGTTTCGTGTCCACCAAAAAAACGTTGTCATTCACCCCCACGGAAAGGGTCAGACGTGTGCAGTGTTAGGTCCAAGACTGCCTTTCTTGCACGATCTCTCACCTTTTTTGTTCCTGTCTCTGCCTCGTGTGATGTGTGTTGAAAAAACGTGAAAGTAGTGACGTAGTAATGGCAGGCGATACTTTGTTATATTTTATCATCTTTCTTGATAGCATGTCATTATTTCTCTCTCGCTGTCTGACAATTTTTTCTCTTTCCCCCCTCTCTCTCTTCTCCATCTCTCTCTTTTTTCCATCACCCC
Source organism: Penaeus vannamei (assembly GCF_042767895.1). Classification (NCBI taxonomy): domain Eukaryota; kingdom Metazoa; phylum Arthropoda; class Malacostraca; order Decapoda; family Penaeidae; genus Penaeus; species Penaeus vannamei. The sequence goes on from NC_091565.1 coordinate 30,415,729, forward strand.
TCTTTCTCCATCCCCCATTTCTCCATCACTCTCCTCTCTCCCCCCTCTATTTGTCCTTTCCCCCTTTCTCTTTTTTTGAACAAATTGAAAAGGAACAACGAAGGGAAGAAAAAGACTATCCATGTGCTTTCATGTTCTTCCCTACGTTGTTCTTTTTTTTCTCTCTTTTTTACTCCCCCCCCCCCTTCCCCCCCTTTCGTAGCTACCAAAGTCTTCTACTTCTACCGCCCTTTCCCTTAACCAACCTTCCTGACACGAAAAAAACCCCAACCAAAAAAGCTATCATATAACTTGCCAAAAAAAAACTGTACTTACCCCATTACAAAGTAGAATACAATGGCATTTCTATTCCTTTTTTACGCTACCTGTTTTTTTTTTTTTTTTTTTTTTTTTTTTTTTAACTCATTTCGTGGACAAAAAAAAATTTCTTATTTTACAGTAAATCAAAGGGGGTTTTTTAAAACCCCCCTTTAAATCCATCGTTAAAAAATGACAAAAAAATATGAACTATTGTTAAATAGACGGACATAGATATGTAGATAGATAAAAGAGTGGGGAGAGAGAGAGAGATAAAAAAGAGAGAGAGAGAGAGAGAGAGAAAAGAAAAAGAAAAAGAAAAAAGAAAAAGAAAAAAGGAAAAGAAAGAAAGAAAGAAAAGAAAAAGAGAAAAGAGAAAGAGAGAAAAGAAAAATATTTTTTTTTTTTATAAAATGACCCTTGTTTTGTACCTAGATTTATACACACACATAAAACACACACACACAGACCGACAGGGGGACAGACAGAGAGGAGGGGGGGGAGAAGGAGAGGCAGAGAGAGAGAGAGACAGGGGGTCTTTTATATTAATGAGAGAGGGGGGAGGGGGGAGAGAGAGAGACAGAATGAAGTACCCCTTTTCCCCGTAATTACCTCCTGGCTTTTGCGAAGGAAACTTGTTTCTTGTTTCCAATTATTTGTCTCCACTGATTGGAAGAACGTAACAGGGATGTACCTACAGCGTATACGTTCTGCTTACATATTTTTTTTGACAAACTTCTTCTCTTTCCCCCCTCTATCTATCTATATATATAACGATTAATTTATAAAAGGTTTTTTTTTTAAAAAAAAGCTTTGATTTACTGTTGATTAAACAAATCTACTTGTCCACGAAATGAGAGATAAAAAAAAAGGTAGCGTACACAAAAAAAAATGAAGTATCATTGGATTCAAACTTTTTTTAAATTTGATAAGTATAATGCTTATTTACGCAACATATTATAGCATTTTTGGGGTTTACTTCGTATTAAGTAAAGTTGGTTGAAGGGGGAAAAGGGGCGGAAGGGGGGGGAGAACGGGAAGGAGAAGACTCTTTTTTGGAGGAGAAAGGCGGGGGGAAAGGGGGGGGGAGAGAAGGTGGGGGAGAAAGAGAGTAAAAAAAACAACGGAGGATAAACCCCGAAAACACAAGAATATTCGTGTGTTTTCTTTTCTTCCTTTTTTAATTTTTTTTACATAAAAATTTCCCAAGAGAGAGAGATTGAGAAAATGATAGATAGATAGAAGAGGGAGATGGGGAGAAAGAGAGAGAGAGATGGGAGAAAAGCAAGAGAGAGAGAGAGAGAGGAAAAAGAGAAAGAGAGAAAAAAGAGGAGAAGGGGAAAAAGGGGGAGATGGAGAAAAGAGAGAAAGAGATGGTGAAAAAGAGAGAGAGAGAGAGCGGGGGGAGAGAGAGAGAGAGAGAGAGAGAGAGAGAGAGAGAGAGAGAGAAAGAGAGATAAAAAAGAGAGAGAGAGAGAGAGAGAGGGAGGGAGAAAAACAGAGAGAGAGACAGAGAGAGAGAGAGAGGGAGAGAAACAGAGAGAGAGACAGAGAGAGAAAGATTTTGTCATAGAAAGCGATAGAAATAATGTTGAAAAGGAGTAAGAATCAACTGCTGTTACTACGTCACTGCTTCCATGTTTTGTTTTTTTTTCTTTCAACAGTTTAACTTCCTTTGTCTTTTCGCATTAGACTGATACGGAAAAACCTGGAGTCTACTGTTTTTCTGAATGAAGCAACGAATCAAACTGCTAACCTTAATGATAAATACGATAACAACAACTATAATGATAATACCAACACTACCAATGATTAGTAATGATAATGATAAGTATAATAAGAATACAAAAAAATAAATATTATAACAATATATGGAACTAAGTGCATCTCCATGCCTGTGCATCAAATCACATATATGTAATCCTCTGTGGTGCAACGGTTAGCACGGCGGTCTCTGAAATCGTAGACCCGGGTTCGATTCCCGGCGGAGAACAGGGCATTAACCCTTTTTTTTTTTTTTTTGTTTTTTTCCTTCATTTTCAGCAAGTCTCCAACTAAGAATAAAAAAGATACTTATAATGATGATGATAATAAAAGTTATAACAATATCAATGATAATAATGATACTAAAGAAAAAGAGAATATTATTGATAAAACGGGAGAAATAAAGATGATAAAAAACAATAATGATTTTGATAAGATAGATAATGATGATATAAAGATCATTAATAATATCATGATGATAATGATAATGGTAATGATGTTGATGATGATGATAATAATAATGATAATGATAAAGATAATGATAATAGTAATAATCATAATAATGATAATGATAATGATAATGATAATTATTATGATAATAATGATAATAATAATAATAATGATTATTATTATTATCATTATTATTATAATAATAATAATGATAATAATAATAATAATAATAATAATTAATATTATTATTATTATTATTATCATTATTACTATTATTATTATAACAATAATAATAACAATAATGATAATAATAATCATAATCATAATAATAATTAAAATAATAAAGACAATAATAGTAATGATAATGACTGTAGTGAATTTCCCCCGGCTGTAGGCGGGTCATCCCGTAGGCTTTCGGGCCGCCTGTTCCCCTGACGTTACGGATCGCTCTAATTAATCTACGGACTCCTCCCGCCCTGCGAATGAGGGGGGGTTTGCTGTTTCCTTTTGTCTGCGCCTTTTTTAAAATAAGAATAAGCCTGTGTTTTTTTTCCTTTGACTTACCTTTCCCACTGGTCCGTGATATACCTCTACATCTACACTACTACTATACACAACACTACTTATACACTACTTACCTGATATTCTATACTTTTCCTTTTTTTTTTTCTTGATCCTTTTTTTCTTCGACCAAAATTACCCAGCTTCGTTTTTTTTTTCGTTTTTCCCTTCGTGATTCCCCCCATTTTCTCACGGATCCCTTCTTTTTCTTTTTTTACTGTCCTATCTTTTTTTCCCTTTTATGTGCCCATTTTTGTATAGTTTTATCGTTCTTTTTTTTTTTGTATTTTTTTGCTTATTTTAAAAAACGCCATACACTGTTTAACAAAGTTAATTTGCATTATGGGTAAAAAACCCAAAAACGGGGGGCCCCCTGTATATAAGGTCAAGTCAGATCGGTCTAGAGGGGGGGGCTCTTGTTCGGGGTGGTGACAGACCGTTGGATTGTAGCTGGCTGACTGGTGCTTCTCGGCTATGGCGATTTGCCCTTTTTGTTTTTCAAGTGTGTATGGTATAGTGTCCTGTGTATTTGTTCTTTTTTGAAAGTTTTGTGCGAAATAAATGCATAATATAGATGCTCCTTTTTTTTTGCCTTTTTGTCAGCCAGTGGTCTTGTTTTTTTTTTTCGTGACTACGGAATCACCCTTAAACTCACCTGAAAAATTATTACCCCAATTTTAAGCCAGACCCCATGGAATTACCTGTAGCTGGATAACACACTACCAAATCAATATCTTTAACTTTAGGAGTTTATAAATATCCTCTACAATGATAATAACGAATAATGATTTTCATTATGATAATGTTTTAATCTTTTAATAGTATTAGTATATCAATAATAATAATGATATAATGATAACAATAGTGAAAAATAAATATAATGATAATAATGATAAGGATAATGATGACAGAAATAAGAAAAAAAGTAATAATAGAAATGATTTTTTTATAATAACAGTTGTAATGATAACAATAATGATAATAAGAATAATGATGATAATATTCGTAATAAAAAGAAATAATAATGAAAATGATTAAGAAATAATAATAGTAATAATGATGATAATGACTATGATAACAGTGATAATGATAATAAAAACAACAACAACGATAATAATAACGATAATAGTAATAATAATAATAATGATAATAATAACAATAATAATAACAATGTTAATAATAATAATAATAACAATACTAATAATGATAATGATAACGTAATGATATAATGAAAATAACAATGATCATAATGAGGATGATAATAATAAAAACAGCAACGGTAATAATGATAATAATGATAACAACAGTGATGATGAGAAAAATAATGATAATCATAGAAATAGCAATAGTGATTTATGTTAATAATAATGATAATAATCCAAATAAAACGAGAAAAGAAGAAGAAGAAAAAAAAGCAACAGCATCTAAAATACTTCGATATGCATCTTTAACATGTCTGTACATCAGTGTTCGTGAATATTTGAATTTGTTAATATTTTATAAATAAAGAAAAACTTTTTTTTTCTTTTCGTGTTCTTTTCTCCATGTTGAGACAAGACTCCAATAATGATAATTATTATACATTATATTATTATAATTATTATATATTATTATAATTATTATAATGATAATTAATGCTAATGATTATATGAGAATTGATCATATTCATAATGATAAATAATAATAATGATAATAATAATGATAATAATAATAATAATAATAATAATAATAATAATGTAAACAATAATGATAATAATAATGATAATGATAATGATAACGATAATGATAATGATAATGATAATAATATTAGTAATATAAGTAATAATAATAAGGAGTATATTGATATTATAAGTAATAGTAAAAACTAGTGATACTAATTAGCATAACGTATGTATACATATTACAAATTTATAAGAAGCGATTGTATATTTTGTAATTTTTCTCTTTAAACTTATATATAGAAAAAAAATTGGTTGATTTAGGTTAGCAGTTTGGTTCGGTACTTCATTGAAAACAGAAACTTTGAAGCGCTTTGACAGGAAATCGTGCTTTGGAAACTAAGGGATTTCCGCCGTGAAATTCCTAAGGCGGATTATCATGATCATTTTCCTCTGTTTGCAGACTCCAGGCTTTTCCCTATCAGTCTAATGTGAAGAGACAAAGGAAGTGACGTAGTAATGGCAGGCGATACTTTGTTCTTTAACATCCTTCTTGATAGCATGTCATTATCTATTTCTCTCTCTCTCTTTTTTTTCTCCTTTTTTCTTTGCTCTCGTCTCTGTCTCTATCTCGTCTCTTTCTCTATCTCCCCTCTCTCCCCCCCCAGAAGAGAGGGGGCGAAGAGAGGGGCGAGGAGGGCGATAGCGACAGCGAGAGAGCAGGCAGGCGAGGGGCGGAGCGAGAGAGGAGAAAAGAGAGAGAATTTTGTCAGAAAAAATATGTAAGCAGAACGTATACGCTGTGCACCCCCGTTACGTTCTTTCAATCAGTATGACAAATGATTGGAAACAAGAAACAGGGGAAAAGCTGGGAAAATTACTGGGGGAAAACAGTTCTCATTTTCCCCCCCCCCCTCTCTTCTCTCTATCTATCTTTTTCAAACTATTAAAGTGCTGGTGAACAATTTGCAAGTCATTGTGTTTCCCCAAGGACGCGTTTCCACGGCTGATCATGCTTCTGTTTCAATTCGATTTTATTGATTTGTTCTTTGTGGGAACTTTACATTATCATCATTATTATTATCATTATTATTATATTCATCTCAATTATCGTTATAAATATCAATATTTTTATAATCATCCTTATTTTTAATTATCATTAGCATTATTAATATCTTTATTATCATTACTGTTATATTATCATTATCACAATTGTTGTTGTCTCTCTCTCCTCGCACCTATCATTTATGAGGGGTGGGGGAAACAGCGAGAAAGAGAGAGAAGGAGAGGAGAAGAAAAGAGGGAAAAGGGAAAGAAACAGGAAAAGGAAAAGAAAAAGGGATGGACAAAGAGAGAAAAAAAACAGGCATCGGGGAAAAGAAAGAGAGTGATAAAACCCCGTAATAAAAACAAAAAGATAACAATTACGCCAATAATGATAATGTTGTTAAACTTGTATTACAAATTGTTTGAAAGCAAATTTGATTTCCTCCGACATATTCGGTGATATGTAAATAAAACTCATCAATTTTTTTTATTATTTAAATTTTTATTAGTCGTGTTATAAATCCTCCCCCAAACAAAAGTAGAAATATAATGGAACGGAGGTAAGCAGGAGATAAACAGAAAATTTATGCAAAAAATGCGATCTATATTCGTCGAGGATTGAACCCGAGCCTGTCGCGTAGGAGGCGACTGTGCCACTACACCACACACACGTATAGAAGTCAGTATAGTAAAATTATTTTTTTTTAAAAACACAATTACTTTTATGTAAGTTACATCATTTATAAGTTGGTGATTCGTGTACTTTTATTTAAGATTAAGATCTATTAAACATTATTTTATGCTTACCTTACCCGAAATATTCAACAAAAAAAACAAAAGAAGTTACAACCTTTTAAATCCCCCTCTTGTCTCCTCCCAAAAACTTACTTTTTAAAATATCCAGTAAAAAATAAAAATACCCATCTTCCTCCTTATCTGAACTAAGCATTAAAGTAAAGAGAAATCCTGGAAAAAAATAAAGCACGAGCTTTTTTTTTTTTCTTTTCTGGACTCATTTTGTTGGTATGACAACTGCTGTTCCAAGTTTTTATCAATACTCTTCACTGACAATTCCATTTGAATACGTATTTTGAAATTACTAGTGAGTCATGTAGTTTTTTCAAAGGTGTTAACACCGTTTCAAGTTATATAATTTGTCGAAATGTCAAAGGAATCATCGTAAAAAGTTATTAATAAATCCCTCGATCTATCTCTAAATTTATATTTCC
>NC_091565.1:30423234-30445734 GCF_042767895.1 Penaeus vannamei
ATATCTCTCTCTGTCTATCTATCTACATATCTATTTTTACGCCTATATCAAGTCAAAGATACCAAGGTTAGAATCATGAATTTCAGCTCGCGTCTTCACCAAATTCACAGTTTTTAGATTGTTTAATTTTGCCATTATTGTTTTTTCGGTGTTACTAATAAAACTATTATATGAATGGCCACGAAATGGAAACTAAAAAGGATTAGGGATTCTAATTTTACATCTGTGAGTCTATCCTCTCTCTCTCGCTCTCTCTCTCTCTCTCTCTCTCTCTCTCTCTCTCTCTCTCTCTCTTCCTCCCCCCACCCCCACCCCCCTCTATCTCTTCCAGTCTCTCTCTCTCTCTCTCTCTCTTTATTCCACTTCTTTGTTTTTGGTTTGTTTTGGGGGGGTTTGGGTTTGTTATATTATTATCATTAACATTCTCTATCTATCTATTTACCTCTGGTATTTTGTTCATCAGATTAACATAATCATGAAAATGGTAATTATTTTCATGGATAGGCCTGCGTATGTGTTACAGAATTCCGTTATTTCTTCTTGTCACTAATCTTGTGTCATCTCTCTCTCTCTCTCTCTCTCTCTCTCTCTCTCTCTCTCTCTCTCTCTCTCTCTCTCTCTCTCTACATATCTGTAGGAGTTTCTGCCTAGTAGGCAACTCAGGCGCATCCAAGAAAACCGTTGGCCGTTAAGGCGGGTCAGTCGGAGCCCGCGCTGGCTATTGGATGGAAGGCGAATAAAGCGCTCTTTGCCAAAGGAGAGAGTGGGACATTTTTACCTCATTTTTATTTTTCTGTTTTGTCTCTCTAGCAATATATGTTTTGACATCTGATTATAACCAGGATATCGTACTTTCATTTTTTCAAACAGTTACCAAAAATATTCAGGTTTCAGAGTCCTGTTCTTCATCTCATTCTCTCCTCGTTTATCATACCTCCAATATTCGATTTTTTCTTTTTCCTTTATGATTAGATTTTTTCATAGGTACCTTTTGGTTTATCCTGTTTCTCATTCGTCTGTTTACTTCTTTCCACTCTTGTTTCATTACCTATTTTTTATAACCTATAAAAATGTAGTTCTCTTTATCTTTTATTTATTCATTTGTTTTTATTTTATATTCTCTGCCTGATTTTCTAGTTTTCTTTCATACTCTAGGTCCATGTCTTCGCAAGCCTTTATACTATTTTCCTATTCTTATTATTGTTATTCGCACGATATATTCCTTTCGTTATCTCGCGTCTAGCGCTGACCTCCATTCGCAAGCAGCGCGTCCGAGCCTCGTTCCCCGAGACGGACGAGGCCCACGTGGATAACGCTCGCAAGAACGCACGGAGCAGCATCCCCAAGAATGGAAGTTTCTATTCGTCCGTCTTCTATTCGCTGTTTGTTCTTTACCCCTTGTGTTCATCTTTATTTTGCTTCCTTTTTCTTTTCTTTTCTCTTCTGATTCTTTTCCTGTCTTCTCTTCTGTTTTGTATATCAGTTACTATTTCCCTAATTCCTGACATTTTCTGCCTTGATAAATTACCTGGTGGCGTTGGTTAGTTTGCTGGTTAGTTGATTAGCAGGATAACAAAAATTATGAACAGACTTTTATGAAATTTAACGAGGCGTGTCTTAGCCCAACTTCGATGCCATGAAAGTTTGGTGGTGACCCGAATCCAGGATTCTCTTGAGGGATTCATTGGCGTTGCGAGATTCGGAGACACGGACGTCGTCAGCGTACTTGAGAAACTTCGAGTGGGAATATTCTTATTGCATTAGTGACCCTATTGAAGATATAGCAGACTATTGCATTTTCTGCAGTGGCCATCTACTTAAGAAGGCGGTAAAGAATCTCGTTTTGTTGGGCAACAACCTGACACAGTAGCATCAGATACAGAAGATACAGATACAGAGAAATACAGAAGCAGTAATGATTTATAGTAATAATAATAATAATCCGGTAATGATAACAAGAATAAATGAAAAGGGTCAGAATGATAATCATATAAATAGGAATATAGTTACACAATCGAAAAAAAAGAAATAAAGATATATTCTCATTCTCTCCCTCACAAACACACACACTCTCTGTCTTTTGTATTCTGTCTCTGACTCTCTTTACACTTTGGTTAGGTATGCCTATATAAACATGCATGTAAACATAATATATAACTAATGGATGTTTCTTTTTTCTTTTTCTTAACGACACCCTCTCTCGTTCTCTTTCCCTCTTTGTTTTTCTCTTTCTCTTTTCTCCCCCTCCCCCTCCTCTTTCACCGAAATAGATGAAATGCGACAAAGTAGGTAATACAGAATAACGATAGAGTTGCTTATCATGCTGTTCTACGAGCCATGCTGAGCGGCATTCCTCGTTCAAGTGGCTGACTGAGAGAGGGATTCGAACGTCACTTAATGAAACCGAAGCCAAAGTCTTTACCTTCGTATACTTGTTCGTTTGGAGTGTTCGTACAAGGCAGGGATGTTTCCTCTGTATTCTGCGATAAACTTTTTAGGTTGATTTGGATATGTCTACTTGAGAGAAGAAACGGTGTATAAAGGGTGATCATTTGATAAGAAAGAAATGAATAGATGCAATAGATGAAAGAGAAAAAAACGATATATGAATGAGAAAATAAAAAAGGGGATAAAAGATAAGAAAGATTTCATAATATAGGAGGAAACAGGATTCCGCCCCTAACTCCTTCCTTTTCTTCTCTCTTCTTTCTATCTCCCCCTCCCTCCCTCCCTCCCTCTCTCCATTTTCCCCTTCCTTTCCCCTCCCTCCCTCTCTCCATTTTTCCCTTCCCTTCCCCTTCCTCCCTCTCTCCATTTTTCCCTTCCCTTCCCTCCCTCCCTCTCTCCATTTTTCCCTTCCCTTCCCCTTCCTCCCTCCCTCTCTCCATTCTTCCCTTCCTTTCCCCTCCGTCCCTCCCTCTCTCCATTTTTCCCTTCCCTTCCCCTCCCTCCCTCCCTCTCTCCATCTTTCCTTCCCCTTCCTCCCTCCCTCTCTCCATTTTACCCTTCCCTTCCCTCCCTCTCTCCATTTTTCCCTTCCCTTCCCTCCCTCCCTCCATTTTTCCCTTCCCTTCCCTCCCTCCCTCCCTCTCTCCATTTTTCCCTTCCCTTCCCTCCCTTTCTCCATTTTTCCTTCCCTTCCCCTCCCGTTTTCCATTTTTCCCTTCCCTTCCCTCTCACTCTCCATTTTCCCTTCCCTTCCCCTCCCTCCCTCTCTCCATTTTTCCCTTCCCCTCCCTCCCTCTCTCCATTTTTCCTTCCCTTCCCCTCCCTCCCTCTCTCCGTTTTTCCTTCCCTTCCGCTCCCTCCCTTTCTCCATTTTTCCCTTCCCTTCCCCTCCCTCTCTCCATTTTCCCTTCCCTTCCCCTCCCTCCCTCTCTCCATTTTTCCCTTCCATTCCCCTCCCTCCCTCTCTCCATTTTTCCTTCCCTTCCCTCCCTCCCTCCCTCCCTCTCCATTTTTCCCTTCCCTTCCCCTCCCTCCCTCTCTCCATTTTTCCTTCCCTTCCCTTCCCCTCCCTCTCTCCATTTTTCCTTCGCTTCCCTCCCTCCTCTCCATTTTTCCTTCCCTTCCCCTTCCTCCCTCTCTCCATTTTTCCTTCCCTTCCCCTCCCTCTCTCCATTTTTCCTTCCCTTCCCTTCCCCCTCCCTCTCTCCATTTTTCCTTCTCTTCCCCTCCCTCCCTCCCTCTCTCCATCTTTCCTTCCCTTCCCCTCCCTCTCTCCATTTTTCCCTTCCCCTCCTCCCTCTCTCCATTTTCCCCTTCCCTTCCCCTCCCTCCCTCTCTCCATTTTTCCTTCCCTTCCCCTCCCTCCCTATCTCCATTTTTCCTTCCCTTCCCCTCCCTCCCTCTCCATTTTTCCTTCCCTTCCCCTCCCTCCCCTCTCCATTTTTCCTTCCCTTCCCTTCCCCTCCCTCTCTCCATTTTTCCTTCTCTTCCTTCTCTCCATTTTCCCTTCCCTTCCCCCTCCCTCCCTCCCTCTCTCCATTTTCCCTTCCCTTCCCCTCCCTCCCTCCATCTCTCCATTTTTCCTTCCCTTCCCCTCCCTCCCTTTCTCCATTTTTCCTTTCCCTTCCCCTCCCTCCCTCTCTCCATTTTTCCCTTCCCTTCCCTCTCTCCATTTTTCCCTTCCTTTCCCCTCCCTCTCTCCATTTTCCCTTCCCCTTCCTCCCTCCCTCTCCATTTTCCCCTTCCCTTCCCCTCCCTCTCTCCATTTTTCCTTCCCTTCCCCTCCCTCCCTCTCTCCATTTTTCCCTTCCCCTCCCCTCCCCTCCCTCTCTCCATTTTCCCCTTCCTTTCCCCTCCCTCCCTCCCTCTCTCCATTTTTCCCTTCCCTTTCCCTCCCTCCCTCTCCATTTTTCCCTTCCTTTCCCTCCCTCCCTCCTCTCCATTTTCCCTTCCCTTCCCCTCCCTCCCTCTCCATTTTTCCCTTCCTTTCCCTCCCTCCCTCCCTCTCTTCATTTTTCCCTTCCCTTCCCCTCCCTCCCTCTCTCCATTTTTCACTTCCCTTCCTCTCCCTCCCTCTCTCCATTTTTCACTTCCCTTCCCCTTCCCCTCCCCTGGAAGGCGACGGTGGAGGACGGTGGAAGGCGACGGTGGAGGACGGTGGAAGGCGACGGTGGAGGACGGTGGAAGGCGACGGTGGAGGACGGTGGAAGGCGACGGTGGAGGGCGGTGGAAGGCGACGATGGAGGACGGTGGAAGGCGACGATGGAGGACGGTGGAAGGCGACGGTGGAGGACGGTGGAAGGCGACGGTGGAGGACGGTGGAAGGCGACGGTGGAGGACGGTGGAAGGCGACGGTGGAGGACGGTGGAAGGCGACGGTGGAGGGCGGTGGAAGGCGACGATGGAGGACGGTGGAAGGCGACGATGGAGGACGGTGGAAGGCGACGGTGGAGGACGGTGGAAGGCGACGGTGGAGGACGGTGGAAGGCGACGGTGGAGGACGGTGGAAGGCGACGATGGAGGACGGTGGAAGGCGACGATGGAGGACGGTGGAAGGCGACGGTGGAGGACGGTAGAAGGCGACGGTGGAGAACGGTGGAAGGCGACGGTGGAGGACGGTGGAAGGCGACGATGGAGGACGGTGGAAGGCGACGGTGGAGGACGGTGGAAGGCGACGATGGAGGACGGTGGAAGGCGACGATGGAGGACGGTGGAAGGCGACGGTGGAGGACGGTGGAAGGCGACGGTGGAGGACGGTGGAAGGCGACGGTGGAGGACGGTGGAAGGCGACGATGGAGGACGGTGGAAGGCGACGATGGAGGACGGTGGAAGGCGACGGGGGAGGACGGTGGAAGGCGACGATGGAGGACGGTGGAAGGCGACGATGGAGGACGGTGGAAGGCGACGGTGGAGGACGGTGGAAGGCGACGATGGAGGACGGTGGAAGGCGACGGTGGAGGACGGTGGAAGGCGACGGTGGAGGACGGTGGAAGGCGACGGTGGAGGACGGTGGAGGACGGTGGAAGGCGACGGTGGAGGACGGTAGAAGGAGACGGTGGAGGACGGTAGAAGGCGACGGTGGAGGACGGTGGAAGGCGACGGTGGAGGACGGTGGAAGGCGACGATGGAGGACGGTGGAAGGCGACGGTGGAAGGCGACGGTGGAGGACGGTGGAAGGCGACGATGGAGGACGGTGGAAGGCGACGGTGGAGGACGGTGGAAGGCGACGGTGGAAGGCGACGGTGGAGGACGGTGGAAGGCGACGGTGGAGGACGGTGGAGGGGGACGGTGGAGGACGGTGGAAGGCGACGGTGGAGGACGGGGGAAGGGGACGGTGGAGGACGGTGGAAGGCGACGATGGAGGACGGTGGAAGGCGACGATGGAGGACGGTGGAAGGCGACGATGGAGGACGGTGGAAGGCGACGGTGGAGGACGGTGGAAGGCGACGGTGGAGGACGGTGGAGGACGGTGGAAGGCGACGGTGGAGGACGGTAGAAGGAGACGGTGGAGGACGGTAGAAGGCGACGGTGGAGGACGGTGGAAGGCGACGGTGGAGGACGGTGGAAGGCGACGGTGGAAGGCGACGGTGGAGGACGGTGGAAGGCGACGATGGAGGACGGTGGAAGGCGACGGTGGAGGACGGTGGAAGGCGACGGTGGAAGGCGACGGTGGAGGACGGTGGAAGGCGACGGTGGAGGACGGTGGAAGGCGACGGTGGAGGACGGTGGAAGGCGACGGTGGAGGACGGTGGAAGGCGACGGTGGAGGACGGTGGAAGGCGACGGTGGAGGGCGGTGGAAGGCGACGGTGGAAGGCGACGGTGGAGGACGGTGGAAGGCGACGTTGGAGGACGGTGGAAGGCGACGGTGGAGGACGGTGGAAGGCGACGGTGGAAGGCGACGGTGGAGGACGGTGGAAGGCGACGGTGGAGGACGGTGGAAGGCGACGGTGGAGGACGGTGGAAGGCGACGGTGGAGGACGGTGGAAGGCGACGGTGGAGGACGGTGGAAGGCGACGGTGGAGGACAGTGGAGGACGGTGGAAGGCGACGGTGGAGGACGGTAGAAGGAGACGGTGGAGGACGGTAGAAGGCGACGGTGGAGGACGGTGGAAGGCGACGGTGGAGGACGGTGGAAGGCGACGGTGGAGGACGGTGGAAGGCGACGATGGAGGACGGTGGAAGGCGACGGTGGAGGACGGTGGAAGGCGACGATGGAGGACGGTGGAAGGCGACGGTGGAGGACGGTGGAAGGCGACGGTGGAGGACGGTGGAGAACGGTGGAAGGCGACGGTGGAGGACGGTGGAAGGCGACGGTGGAGGACGGTGGAAGGCGACGGTGGAGGACGGTGGAAGGCGACGGTGGAGGACGGTGGAAGGCGACGGTGGAGGACGGTGGAAGGCGACGGTGGAGGACGGTGGAAGGCGACGGTGGAGGACGGTGGAAGGCGACGGTGGAGGACGGTGGAAGGCGACGGTGGAGGACGGTGGAAGGCGACGGTGGAGGACGGTGGAAGGCGACGGTGGAGGACGGTGGAAGGCGACGATGGAGGACGGTGGAAGGCGACGGTGGAGGACGGTGGAAGGCGACGATGGAGGACGGTGGAAGGCGACGGTGGAGGACGATGGAAGGCGACGGTGGAGGACGGTGGAAGGCGACGGTGGAGGACGGTGGAAGGCGACGGTGGAGGACGGTGGAAGGCGACGGTGGAGGACGGTGGAAGGCGACGGTGGAGGACGGTGGAAGGCGACGATGGAGGACGGTGGAAGGCGACGGTGGAGGACGGTGGAAGGCGACGATGGAGGACGGTGGAAGGCGACGGTGGAGGACGGTGGAAGGCGACGGTGGAGGACGGTGGAGGACGGTGGAAGGCGACGGTGGAGGACGGTGGAAGGCGACGATGGAGGACGGTGGAAGGCGACGGTGGAGGACGGTGGAAGGCGACGGTGGAGGACGGTGGAAGGCGACGGTGGAGGACGGTGGAAGGCGACGGTGGAGGACGGTGGAAGGCGACGGTGGAGGACGGTGGAAGGCGACGGTGGAGGACGGTGGAAGGCGACGGTGGAGGACGGTGGAAGGCGGCGATGGAGGACGGTGGAAGGCGACGGTGGAGGACGATGGAAGGCGACGGTGGAGGACGGTGGAAGGCGACGGTGGAGGACGGTGGAAGGCGACGGTGGAGGACGGTGGAAGGCGACGGTGGAGGACGGTGGAAGGCGACGGTGGAGGACGGTGGAAGGCGACGGTGGAGGACGGTGGAAGGCGACGGTGGAGGACGATGGAAGGCGACGGTGGAGGACGGTGGAAGGCGACGGTGGAGGACGGTGGAAGGCGACGATGGAGGACGGTGGAAGGCGACGATGGAGGACGGTGGAAGGCGACGGTGGAGGACGGTGGAAGGCGACGGTGGAGGACGGTGGAAGGCGACGATGGAGGACGGTGGAAGGCGACGGTGGAGGACGGTGGAAGGCGACGGTGGAGGACGGTGGAAGGCGACGGTGGAGGACGGTGGAAGGCGACGGTGGAGGACGGTGGAAGGCGACGGTGGAGGACGGTGGAAGGCGACGGTGGAGGACGGTGGAAGGCGACGATGGAGGACGGTGGAAGGCGACGGTGGAGGACGATGGAAGGCGACGGTGGAGGACGGTGGAAGGCGACGGTGGAGGACGGTGGAAGGCGACGGTGGAGGACGGTGGAAGGCGACGGTGGAGGACGGTGGAAGGCGACGATGGAGGACGGTGGAAGGCGACGATGGAGGACGGTGGAAGGCGACGATGGAGGACGGTGGAAGGCGACGGTGGAGGACGGTGGAAGGCGACGATGGAGGACGGTGGAAGGCGACGGTGGAGGACGGTGGAAGGCGACGGTGGAAGGCGACGGTGGAGGACGGTGGAAGGCGACGGTGGAGGACGGTGGAAGGCGACGGTGGAGGACGGTGGAAGGCGACGGTGGAGGACGGTGGAAGGCGACGGTGGAGGACGGTGGAAGGCGACGATGGAGGACGGTGGAAGGCGACGATGGAGGACGGTGGAAGGCGACGGTGGAGGACGGTGGAGGACGGTGGAAGGCGACGGTGGAGGACGGTAGAAGGAGACGGTGGAGGACGGTAGAAGGCGACGGTGGAGGACGGTGGAAGGCGACGGTGGAGGACGGTGGAAGGCGACGATGGAGGACGGTGGAAGGCGACGGTGGAGGACGGTGGAAGGCGACGGTGGAGGACGGTGGAAGGCGACGGTGGAGGACGGTGGAAGGCGACGATGGAGGACGGTGGAAGGCGACGATGGAGGACGGTGGAAGGCGACGATGGAGGACGGTGGAAGGCGACGGTGGAGGACGGTGGAGGACGGTGGAAGGCGACGGTGGAGGACGGTGGGAGGCGACGGTGGAGGACGGTGGAAGGCGACGGTGGAGGACGGTGGGAGGCGACGGTGGAAGGCGACGGTGGAGGACGGTGGAAGGCGACGGTGGAGGACGGTGGAAGGCGACGGTGGAGGACGGTGGAAGGCGACGATGGAGGACGGTGGAAGGCGACGGTGGAAGGCGACGGTGGAGGACGGTGGAAGGCGACGATGGAGGACGGTGGAAGGCGACGGTGGAGGACGGTGGAAGGCGACGGTGGAGGACGGTGGAAGGCGACGGTGGAAGGCGACGGTGGAGGACGGTGGAAGGCGACGATGGAGGACGGTGGAAGGCGACGGTGGAAGGCGACGGTGGAGGACGGTGGAAGGCGACGGTGGAGGACGGTGGAAGGCGACGGTGGAGGACGGTGGAAGGCGACGGTGGAGGACGGTGGAAGGCGACGATGGAGGACGGTGGAAGGCGACGATGGAGGACGGTGGAAGGCGACGGTGGAGGACGATGGAAGGCGACGGTGGAGGACGGTGGAAGGCGACGGTGGAGGACGGTGAAAGGCGACGATGGAGGACGGTGGAAGGCGACGGTGGAGGACGGTGGAAGGCGACGGTGGAAGGCGACGGTGGAGGACGGTGGAAGGCGACGATGGAGGACGGTGGAAGGCGACGATGGAGGACGGTGGAAGGCGACGGTGGAGGACGATGGAAGGCGACGGTGGAGGACGGTGGAAGGCGACGGTGGAGGACGGTGAAAGGCGACGATGGAGGACGGTGGAAGGCGACGGTGGAGGACGGTGGAAGGCGACGGTGGAAGGCGACGGTGGAGGACGGTGGAAGGCGACGATGGAGGACGGTGGAAGGCGACGATGGAGGACGGTGGAAGGCGACGGTGGAGGACGATGGAAGGCGACGGTGGAGGACGGTGGAAGGCGACGGTGGAGGACGGTGAAAGGCGACGATGGAGGACGGTGGAAGGCGACGGTGGAGGACGGTGGAAGGCGACGGTGGAAGGCGATGGTGGAGGACGGTGGAAGGCGACGGTGGAGGACGGTGGAAGGCGACGGTGGAGGACGGTGGAAGGCGACGGTGGAGGACGGTGGAAGGCGACGGTGGAGGACGGTGGAAGGCGACGGTGGAGGACGGTGGAAGGCGACGGTGGAGGACGGTGGAAGGCGACGGTGGAGGACGGTGGAAGGCGACGGTGGAGGACGGTGGAAGGCGACGGTGGAGGACGGTGGAAGGCGACGGTGGAGGACGGTGGAAGGCGACGATGGAGGACGGTGGAAGGCGACGGTGGAGGACGATGGAAGGCGACGGTGGAGGACGGTGGAAGGCGACGATGGAGGACGGTGGAAGGCGACGGTGGAGGACGGTGGAAGGCGACGGTGGAAGGCGACGGTGGAGGACGGTGGAAGGCGACGATGGAGGACGGTGGAAGGCGACGGTGGAAGGCGACGGTGGAGGACGGTGGAAGGCGACGGTGGAGGACGGTGGAAGGCGACGGTGGAGGACGGTGGAAGGCGACGGTGGAGGACGGTGGAAGGCGACGGTGGAGGACGGTGGAAGGCGACGATGGAGGACGGTGGAAGGCGACGGTGGAGGACGGTGGAAGGCGACGATGGAGGACGGTGGAAGGCGACGGTGGAGGACGGTGGAAGGCGACGGTGGAGGACGGTGGAGGACGGTGGAAGGCGACGGTGGAGGACGGTAGAAGGAGACGGTGGAGGACGGTAGAAGGCGACGGTGGAGGACGGTGGAAGGCGACGGTGGAAGGCGACGGTGGAGGACGGTGGAAGGCGACGATGGAGGACGGTGGAAGGCGACGGTGGAAGGCGACGGTGGAGGACGGTGGAAGGCGACGATGGAGGACGGTGGAAGGCGACGGTGGAGGACGGTGGAAGGCGACGGTGGAGGACGGTGGAAGGCGACGGTGGAGGACGGTGGAAGGCGACGGTGGAGGACGGTGGAAGGCGACGGTGGAGGACGGTGGAAGGCGACGGTGGAGGACGGTAGAAGGCGACGGTGGAGGACGGTGGAAGGCGACGGTGGAGGACGGTGGAAGGCGACGGTGGAGGACGGTGGAAGGCGACGGTGGAGGACGGTGGAAGGCGACGGTGGAGGACGGTGGAAGGCGACGGTGGAGGACGGTGGAAGGCGACGATGGAGGACGGTGGAAGGCGACGGTGGAGGACGGTGGAAGGCGACGATGGAGGACGGTGGAAGGCGACGATGGAGGACGGTGGAAGGCGACGGTGGAGGACGGTGGAAGGCGACGGTGGAGGACGGTGGAAGGCGACGGTGGAGGACGGTGGAAGGCGACGATGGAGGACGGTGGAAGGCGACGGTGGAGGACGGTGGAAGGCGACGATGGAGGACGGTGGAAGGCGACGGTGGAGGACGGTGGAGGACGGTGGAAGGCGACGGTGGAGGACGGTGGGAGGCGACGGTGGAGGACGGTGGAAGGCGACGGTGGAGGACGGTGGGAGGCGACGGTGGAAGGCGACGGTGGAGGACGGTGGAAGGCGACGGTGGAGGACGGTGGAAGGCGACGGTGGAGGACGGTGGAAGGCGACGATGGAGGACGGTGGAAGGCGACGGTGGAGGACGGTGGAGGACGGTGGAAGGCGACGGTGGAGGACGGTGGGAGGCGACGGTGGAGGACGGTGGAAGGCGACGGTGGAGGACGGTGGGAGGCGACGGTGGAAGGGGACGGTGGAGGACGGTGGAAGGCGACGGTGGAGGACGGTGGAAGGCGACGGTGGGGGACGGTGGAAGGCGACGGTGGAGGACGGTGGAAGGCGACGGTGGAGGACGGTGGAAGGCGACGGTGGAGGAGGGTGGAAGGCGACGGTGGAGGACGGTGGAAGGCGACGATGGAGGACGGTGGAAGGCGACGGTGGAGGACGGTGGAAGGCGACGATGGAGGACGGTGGAAGGCGACGGTGGAGGACGGTGGAAGGCGACGGTGGAGGACGGTGGAGGACGGTGGAAGGCGACGATGGAGGACGGTGGAAGGCGACGGTGGAGGACGGTGGAGGACGGTGGAAGGCGACGGTGGAGGACGGTGGGAGGCGACGGTGGAGGACGGTGGAAGGCGACGGTGGAGGACGGTGGGAGGCGACGGTGGAAGGCGACGGTGGAGGACGGTGGAAGGCGACGGTGGAGGACGGTGGAAGGCGACGGTGGAGGACGGTGGAAGGCGACGATGGAGGACGGTGGAAGGCGACGGTGGAGGACGGTGGAGGACGGTGGAAGGCGACGGTGGAGGACGGTGGGAGGCGACGGTGGAGGACGGTGGAAGGCGACGGTGGAGGACGGTGGGAGGCGACGGTGGAAGGGGACGGTGGAGGACGGTGGAAGGCGACGGTGGAGGACGGTGGAAGGCGACGGTGGAGGACGGTGGAAGGCGACGGTGGAGGACGGTGGAAGGCGACGGTGGAGGACGGTGGAAGGCGACGGTGGAGGACGGTGGAAGGCGACGGTGGAGGGCGGTGGAAGGCGACGGTGGAAGGCGACGGTGGAAGGCGACGGTGGAGGACGGTGGAAGGCGACGTTAGAGGACGGTGGAAGGCGACGGTGGAGGACGGTGGAAGGCGACGGTGGAGGACGGTGGAAGGCGACGTTGGAGGACGGTGGGAGGCGAGGGTGGAGGGCGGCGGTGGGCGACGGGGGGAGGGGACGGTGGGGGACGGTGGAAGGCGACGGTGGAGGACGGTGGAAGGCGACGGTGGAGGACGGTGGGAGGCGACGGTGGAAGGCGACGGTGGAGGACGGTGGAAGGCGACGGTGGAGGACGGTGGGAGGCGACGGTGGAAGGCGACGGTGGAGGACGGTGGAAGGCGACGATGGAGGACGGTGGAAGGCGACGATGGAGGACGGTGGAAGGCGACGGTGGAGGACGGTAGAAGGCGACGGTGGAGGACGGTGGAAGGCGACGATGGAGGACGGTGGAAGGCGACGATGGAGGACGGTGGAAGGCGACGGTGGAGGACGGTGGAAGGCGACGGTGGAGGACGGTGGAAGGCGACGGTGGAGGACGGTGGAAGGCGACGATGGAGGACGGGGGAAGGCGACGGTGGAGGACGGTGGAAGGCGACGATGGAGGACGGTGGAAGGCGACGATGGAGGACGGTGGAAGGCGACGGTGGAGGACGGTGGAAGGCGACGATGGAGGACGGTGGAAGGCGACGGTGGAGGACGGTGGGAGGCGACGGTGGCGGACGGTGGAAGGCGACGGTGGAGAACGGTGGAAGGCGACGGTGGAAGGCGACGGTGGAGGACGGTGGAAGGCGACGGTGGAGGACGGTGGAAGGCGACGGTGGAGGACGGTGGAAGGCGACGGTGGAGGACGGTGGAAGGCGACGATGGAGGACGGTGGAAGGCGACGGTGGAGGACGGTGGAAGGCGACGGTGGAGGACGGTGGAAGGCGACGGTGGAGGACGGTGGAAGGCGACGGTGGAGGACGGTGGAAGGCGACGGTGGAGGACGGTGGAAGGCGACGGTGGAGGACGGTGGAAGGCGACGGTGGAGGACGGTGGAAGACGGTGGAAGACGACGATGGAGGACGGTGGAAGGCGACGGTGGAGGACGGTGGAAGGCGACGGTGGAGGACGGTGGAAGGCGACGGTGGAGGACGGTGGAAGGCGACGGTGGAGGACGGTGGAAGGCGACGGTGGAGGACGGTGGAAGGCGACGATGGAGGACGGTGGAAGGCGACGGTGGAGGACGGTGGAAGGCGACGATGGAGGACGGTGGAAGGCGACGATGGAGGACGGTGGAAGGCGACGGTGGAGGACGGTGGAAGGCGACGATGGAGGACGGTGGAAGGCGACGGTGGAGGACGGTGGGAGGCGACGGTGGAGGACGGTGGAAGGCGACGGTGGAGGACGGTGGGAGGCGACGGTGGAAGGCGACGGTGGAGGACGGTGGAAGGCGACGGTGGAGGACGGTGGAAGGCGACGGTGGAGGACGGTGGAAGGCGACGGTGGAGGACGGTGGAAGGCGACGGTGGAGGACGGTGGAAGGCGACGGTGGAGGACGGTGGAGGACGGTGGAAGGCGACGGTGGAGGACGGTGGAAGGCGACGGTGGAGGACGGTGGAAGGCGACGGTGGAGGACGGTGGAAGGCGACGGTGGAAGGCGACGGTGGAGGACGGTGGAAGGCGACGGTGGAGGACGGTGGAAGGCGACGGTGGAGGACGGTGGAAGGCGACGGTGGAGGACGGTGGAAGGCGACGGTGGAGGACGGTGGAAGGCGACGGTGGAGGACGGTGGAAGGCGACGGTGGAAGGCGACGGTGGAGGACGGTGGAGGACGGTGGAAGGCGACGGTGGAGGACGGTGGAAGGCGACGATGGAGGACGGTGGAAGGCGACGGTGGAGGACGGTGGAGGACGGTGGAAGGCGACGGTGGAGGACGTTTGATGAAATTGGAAGACGGTTTCTGGAAATTATGTTAATCTGTGTAGTTTTTCTTTGTCCAAAAGACCACGACCTTGGATTTCCTCAGTCCTTTTGGAATCCTTAACCGACAAGGTTCACACACGGCACAATAAAATTGCAAAAGTTGCAAAGATAAGCTTCACAATAGCTAGAAATGGTGATGGCGTGCCGGCCGGACTGGATCTGCCGGCGGAGCGCGAGCAGCGGCGAGTGGCCTGCGACGACGGGGACGCCCCGCCGCTCGTTCGGTCGTTTACTCCTGGTTTATCTAATGCGATTGCTAATTTCGGTAGTTCCGACTCAATTCTTTATTATATATATATATATATATATATATATATATATATATATATATATATATATATATATATATATATATAGATAGATAGATAGATAGATAGATAGATAGATAGATAGATAGATAGATAGATAGATAGATAGATAGATAGATAGATAGGTAGATATAGATACATACATACATACATACATATATATATATATATATATATATATATATATATATATATATATATATGTATGTATATATATAATATATATAATTTATTCCTTTACTTATTTTAAACCGCATAGTTCGATAACATTATGATATAGACATATACAAACTCTTGCCCGAGCAATTTCCAATCCATGGATTCATCGAATCATGCGATGGTCAGCGATTTACTACAGAATTCGGTCCCTTGCTCCCTGCAGCTGATCTGCTTGCACGCGATCGTTGCAGCAGTCGACCGTTGTCTGCAAGATGTCATCTGCTTTTTAAAATGTAACCTACCTATTAAATATTTCAGTGGACATTCTTTGCCAGCTGATTTTCCTTTTAGTCTATCAAAAGCACAATAATGACGTTATTCATTGACCTTCATAATCATTATTATTACCATTATCATTATCACCATTATCATTATTACTATTGTTAATGATAACAATAGTAATAATGACGATGATGATAATGATGATGGCGATGACGATGAAGTTGATAATGATCATGATCATAATGATAATGATGATGATTATGATGATGATTGTTGATAGTAAAAACAATAACGATAATAAAAATAATGCTTATAATAATACTGATAGTAATGATAAGAAAACAGTAGAAACAACAATAATAATAGGTGTTGTAATCAGCACTAGCAACAATAGCAGTAACAGAAATAGTCACAATAATGATGATTACAGTAATGATGAGTAAACTGATAATAACATGGTAATAACAATAATGATTATGATAATAATGATAACAATGATACGATAGAGATAGTAATAATATTAAAAGTTAAAATAGTAAAAACAATAATGATTAGAATGAAAATAATAATGACAAATAATCATAATTATAATGCTAACAATGATTGAAATAATAATAATCAGGAATAATAATAATAAAGTATTGATAATGATTTAAATGATATTAGTAATGATAATAATGATAACAATAATAATAAAGTCAATAATAATAATAACGAATGACAACAAGAACAGCAGAAATGACGATACTAGTAATCCGTTATGTATTCTAGAACGTTCCTCTCCCCCTCTCATGAAAGATTTTTTTCTCTTTTACCACAACTGCCATTGCACTACTGACATTACAAGTTGTAATGATGCTTAATTGTATTATCATCCTGAAAGTAACAATAAGCTTAGTGACTGTAACCCGTAAGTGTCTACACTAAATTCTGATGAAAATACTCTTTCTGCATATCCAGTTATTTATAAAATCCTCTCTCTCTCTCTCGCTCTCTATCTATCTATCTATCTATCTATCTATCTATCTATCTATCTATCTATCTATATATATATATATATATATATATATATATATATATATATATATATATATATATATACGTATATATAGTTTCTCGTATTAGTGAGGAAGATAACATACATAGATAACAATAGATTAAAAAGAAAAGGAAATCCTCTTATGCTAAACATGGCGCTCTGCTTCTTGCCTTTCTTGGCGACACCTAACCCTAGATCGAAGAGCCAGAAAGTGACATGAAGAAAAGCTTTAGTTCTGTTTAAAAACGCGGCATTTGGTTCGCTCTCTTTTGGAACAGCGTCACTGGCGACCTCATTACCATGTCGACCGGGTCGATATAAGTACTTATTTAGGCATATCCATTCATGAATTCATATGGGGTGAATATCCATTGGTTTATGCCCCTACAAGTAATTGGTAACAAAAGAGGCATTCAAACAAGACATATTAACTCTCTGCTCATCAAGAGGTTATGCACGGAAACAGGTCCTCAGACCCAGTACCTGGATAAACCTACCACAAAATATTAGAAACATCTCTTATCTTATTACGTACAAAAGGAAATTGAAGGAGCTTCTTTTGAATTGTCAATGACATCTGGTAATTAAATGAAAAGCCAAAACATGCACCTTTATTTCTAATGATGTGGCCAATTTATTTGGTCTTATTCTATAATTCACCTACGAATGAACTTGATTGTATCTTCAGTTATTTTGCATTAATATACACTGTCCTGCATATGAACAAAGAAGAACCATTGTAAATAATGGAAATAAGTATTTTGACTTTGACTCTCTCTCTGTCTCTGTCTGTGTCTCTGTCTGTGTCTGTCTCTGTCTCTCTCTCTCTCTCTCTCTCTCTCTCTCTCTCTCTCTCTCTCTCTCTCTCTGTCTCTCTGTCTCTCTCTCTCTCTCTCTCTCTCTCTCTCTCTCTCTCTCTCTCTCTCTGTCTTTGTCTCTCTCTCTCTCTCTCTCTGTCTCTCTCTCTCTATTCAGTCATTAATATTTCTTTATATTCTCCGCATATGTTCACTTTCCCCCGTCTGCACTCATTTAATGTCAGTTACAATGAACACGTAGCAACAGCAATACAATTACCCAAATATATCAAGTGATTCCATGCAAGGCATTTTGACTCTCGATGATAAGAAATAAGCCTTCATCGCACCTCCTGCTCGCGCGGTTTGAGCTTTTCGAGCAGTGTCCGAATGCAATCATATAATGAATACTTGATTTTGAAAGACCTACAGTCAAAATGATATTTACGGATAATCTAAAAATATAACTCCTTTGAGTTTCACTTTATATAAGGTTTATACAACATCTAATACTTTCCGTTTTCCTGAAAGTAATAAGCTTTATATACACGAAGCTGGAAAAAAATCTGTATGTACTATTTTTCCTTGGTTGTGCTTACTGTTTTTTTTTTTTTTTTTTTTATGTATAGTTGGCATTACTCTTGCATGGCTTTTTTATTTGTTGTAATTTGTAATTAATACTGTATATGCTTACAGTATATGACGAAGTATTTTTCTAATAAAGTCATTACTTAGTCAAGTGTATTTCTATCTTTTGCACAAAACATATACAATGGTTGATACTATGTTAAACATTACTCAGTATACATTTATTACTGGCAATAGACATAATCTATTAGTTTCAAATATTCAGTAGTATCTTTAATAATTACTTTTCTTTATTGCGATGGTGATATTGTCATATTGCAGATGGCTCAATATTATTTTCTATAAATGGAAAAAAGTTTTATACAACATAAATAACAATAAATAATAAACAGCATAACTATTTTCAGTTATTTACATGGTCTTAGTACAGTATTATAATACATACGATTATAAAATTCTGCTGCACATGTTTTTTTTTCGAAATGAAAAACAATTTTCTAACAAGCAATATGGTATATAAATCACGACAATAATAATAAAAAAGCACAATCTGGCAACTATCAACATATTGAAGCTAAGAGGAGTGTCTGGCATCTATCCAAACTTTTTCGTAGTGCCAATAGATGGCGTTGCTGCATCGACGCACATTTTGTGCTATACTAAATCCTGTATAGTCTTTGTACCAAGGTCTGCTTATTACCCACAATGCCCTCACGACCGCGAAGCGCAAGCCTTTCTTACGTGTATTTCATCAGAAAAACTGAGAGATAACCGAGTACACAATCACTATCTATCTCACCACCGATTTGGTTTTAAATGTGCTTCCCTTTTTCCGAATCTCTTCCCCATTTTCCTATTGCCTGCGTTTCTTACCGTTTTCTTCTTCCTGATTTTTTTTTTATCTTGTTATGACTATCATTTTATAGCTACACAACTAGGGCTAATAGCATATGTATATCCATTATTGAGGTAATTAAGATAATTGCTGTCATAATAATCGTTACCGTTTCATTGTCAAGCCATCGTGATTATCCTCATCATTACCATCACGTTTATTATATAACATCCCAATTGTCATTGACAGTATAATTAATTCCATCACTACTCTGGTTATTTACTTTATCATCCTCACCATTATTATTGTTATTATCACTACTGAAATCATTGTTACTTACATTACCAAGATAATCATTTATATAATTATTATGCAGTTGTAAAATAGAGCAATTAGCTCGCTTTTTCTTTCGCTATTTATATTTCTATGTGTATACGCTGAGGAAACGGGGATGTGAAAATACCTCCAGAATATAGTCGTAAAAGGCGACTCTAAGGACCCTGACCAACCCGTCTGCGCTGCGTGCTTGGGTATGACACTTTTCCTTCCTGTGTGTGTGTGTGTATGCGTTTGTGTGTGTGTGTGTGTGTGTGTGTGTGTGTGTGTGTGTGTGTGTGTGTGTGTGTGTGTGTGTGTGTGTGTGAGAGAGAGAGAGAGAGAGAGAGAGAGAGAGAGAGAGAGAGAGAGATTGAGAAGAGGAGAGGGGGAGAAGAGAGAGAAAGAGAGATTATTGTTTTCAATCATGTATGCATAATCTATATTAATGTTGATTTGATTACTCATATTATTATGGTAAGAACACAATTATATATTCTAAAATCTTTGTCATATTTTCTCTTATTATTTGTCATAATTGTTGTTGTTATGATAAATTCTCTTTCTTAGTATTACTATCATAGTTATAATCAACATCATCCTTTTCTTATCAGTAACAAAATCATTATCATTGTTATATCGTTCTTACCATTGGTGGCATTTGGTCATGATTGCTACTTTTATTGTCATTTTTAGAATATGTTATTATTGCAGTTATCACTACCATTTCCATACTCATTATTTGATATAGTTCAACTATTACCATCATTATCACTGTTAATAGTATTATTATCATTATAATCATTGTTGTTTTTACTATTGATAATGAAAATAATAATTATCATTATCAGCATTATTGTTATGGAAAGTCATTTTTTGACTAAACTAGGGTGTAATGAATGTGAGATGTATGCTTGCAAATATATTTTTTTCTATACGAGTAGAATTCTCAGTGACTTTCTGTTTACAGCAATTACAAATTTTAAAGTGTACAAGTATGTACGTTTCTTTCGTAAATTATTTCCTCTTGTTCATGATGAATATAATTGTTTATATATATGGACTTCATTATTATATAGGTTGTAATGTATTTTATCCTCAATAAGAGCATTAAAAATGATAGGCCTACTTAGCGTTAAAGATCCCCGTGTAGTTGACTGACAAGCGACAATCGTTCGTTTTCTATCATTTGCGTCTAATTCCCTTGGAATTAAATTTAATGCAGTTACTGTAATGTACGTAGATTAGACGATAGCATTTCCATTAATGAACATTTTGTTAATTATTATCACTGTTTTTTTCAGAAGAAAATAAAGTCTTTATGTATCTACCTCTCCAAGTCTCCACCTTTCTCTCTATCTCTCTCTCTCTCTATATATATATATGCATATCTCATTTTCTCGTCTTCTTTATCTGTTTCCATATTTCTCTTTCTCTGCCTTACGCCTCTCTCTCTCCGCCCTTCTTTCTCTTTTTCTCCAGCTATCTCTCACCCTACATGTGTGTATGTGCCTCTCCCTCTTTGTTGAAGAAGAAACTTATATGGCCTAGATTTTATTGTTTCCTTTGGGAATAGATACTGTGGTCACTTTTATTTCCAATATCATTGTGTCTTTTCCAGCAAAATGAATCTGTTTTCGGGAGTTTCTCTTTTCAATTCCTCTCTTTCTCTGCATCTCTTTTTCTTTCCACTTCTCCCCCCCCCCTCTCACTCTCTCAATTTTATGCTGATGCTATAACCATATTTAGAATCTATTCGTGGGATTTAATTCTTACTGTGTTACATTTGTTGGGAGTCAACTTTCATATATGTTTGTTATTTATCTAATTACATCTTCACGATGTTTATCTGCCATTGCCTTATTTTACCTTGCAAGTATTGAAATAATTTTAAAGTCAAGGTCAAAAATAGCCAACGTCAGTGGATAAGAGCATGAGAGAGAGAGAGAGAGAGAGAGAGAGAGAGAGCGAGAGAGAGAGAGAGAGAGAGAGAGAGAGAGAGAGAGAGAGAGAGAGAGAGAGAGAGAAAGAAAGAAAGAAAGAGAGAAATTATTGTTAACAATGATGTATGTATATTCTATATCATTGTTGTTTTGATCACTTCTGTTGTTAAAGTAAAAACAGATATATAGTCGAAATCCATTACAAAATTACTTATCATTATATTATCATCGCTGTTATTTTTGTCTTATTATCAGAATCATTATTATTATCAAATTAGTGATTTCCTTGTCATTATCAAAATCATCACCATCGATATATATTTTATAATTAATTGCAGTATTAGTGGCATTTGTTTATCGCCATAATAGTCATTGTGATTATTAAAACACTTGGGGGAAAATAACCTAATCAGAGAAAGCCTGCTTTCAGTATCATCATTATGCAAACTTACGGGAAGGAACAGAGGAAAATAGATGAAGAAACAAAGAAACAAAGAAACCTTTGATATATATATATATATATACATACATATATATTTATATATATATATATATATATATATATATACATACATATATATTTATATATATATATATATATATATATATATATATATATATATATATATATATATATATATAACAACCCTCACCTCCAAAAAATCCTTCTGTAGCTAATTATTTCTTCTACGCTCATCGATTCCAAGTCCCTGTGGTGTAACGGTTAACGCAGCCGCCTCTGAAGCGGGAAGTCCGGGTTCGACTCCCGGTGGAGACAAACAAAGAAGATTTTATATAGTTATTTTTGTTTTTGTATGCTTTAACCTTATTAAGATTGTGATTTTATGAACATTTGATATAATTGTTATTACTTTTTAAATCATTATTACTGTTATTATTATTACTATAAGTATAACAGAAAGTGAGAGAGAGAGATTACACAACACAATTATATATTCTAAAATTGCTAGATTTTATTATATTTCATAATTGTAGCAATCATCATTAATCCTCTTTCTTATTATTACCATCATAGTTATTATCAACATTATCCTTTTCTTATTGGTAAGAAAATCATTATCATTGTTATATTATTCTTATCATTGGTGGCATTTGTTCATTGTCCCTACTTTTATCATCATTTTTAGAATATGTCATTATTGCCGTTATCATTACCATTATTCATTTCATTTTTTTATATATTTTAACTATTACCATCAGTATTATAATTGTCAATATTATTACTATCATTATTATATATTTTTTGTTGATAATGGAAATAACAAATATCGTTATCATCATGATTGTTATGTAAAGATTGCTATTGTCATGTAAATTATTGTTATCTTTTGAGTAAACTAGTGTGTTATGAATATGAGATGTAGGCTTACAAATAACATTGTTTTATTTCTACACGAGTAGAATTATCGATGACTAATACAGTAATTACGAATTTTAATGTGTTCAAGTATGTGCGTTTCATTCGTAAATTATTTTACACTTGGTCATGATGAATATAATTGTTTGTATATATAGACTTCATAAACATACAGGTTGTAATGTATTTTATAATCAATAAGAACATTCATAATGATAGGCCTACTTAGTGTAAAAGATCCCTGTGTAGTTGATTGATAAGCAACAATTGTTCATTTTCTATCATTCGTGTCTAATTCCCTTGCAGTTGCTGTAATGTTGTGTGTGTGTGTTAGGTTTTGTTTTAAGGACGAATGTACGTAGACTAGATGACAGCATTTTCATTGATGAGAAACATTTTGATCATTAATATCATTGATTAAGAAAAAAAAAATAGTCCTTATGTGTCTACCTCTCTCACTCTCTCTACCTTTCTCTCTCTTTAAAAAATATATGTTTATCTCATTCTCTCGTTTTCTTTGTCTGTTTCTGTATCTCTCTCTGTCTAACGCCTCTCTCTCTCCGGTGGCCTGCTCCTCTTTCTTTTTCTCCAG
>NC_091565.1:30450734-30458234 GCF_042767895.1 Penaeus vannamei
TATTCCGAGTCTTCTTGGTGTAACGGTAACGCAGCCGCCTCTGAAGCGGGAAGACCGGGTTCGACTCCCGGCGGAGACAATCGAATTATTTTTTGTTGTTATTTTGTTAACATCTTTTGATATTATTATTTTAAAGTAATTATTACTGCTATTGTTTTTGCTATGATTATAACATCAGAGAAAGAGAAATATTACACACCATTATATATCATAAAATCTTTGCTATATTTTCTTGTATTTTTTCATATTTGTTGTAAACATGATAAATCCTCTCTCTTATTATTACTCTCCTTTTCTTATCGGTAACAAAATGATTATCATTGTTATATTACTCTTATTATTGGTGGCGTTTGTTCGTTGTTGCTACTTTTATTATCATTTTTAGAATGTCATGACTGCAGTTAAAATTACAATTATTTCATATGTTTTAACTATTACCATCATTATTATCGTTGTCAATATTATTACTGTCATTGTCATAATTGTCTTTGTTATTGAAAATGAAAATAACACATATCATTGTATTATCATCGTTGTTACTTTTGTCTTATTATCAGAATCATTTTCATCAAATTTGTGATTTCCTTATTGGTATCAATATCATTATCATTACTATATTTTAATCATCAGTTACAGTAACATTAGCATTTGTTTATCGTCATAACAGTCATTGTCATTATAAAAATACATTGGGGAAAATAACGTAATCCGAGATAGCCTGCTTCCAATATCATCATTATACAGACTTACGGGAAGGAATAGACTAACAGAGGAAAATAGATAAATAAACAAATAGATTTAACAAACTTACCATAAAATATACATAAAACAGCAAAAACTATTCTATGGATACGTATTTCTTCTCTGCTCTCTCTTTCCAAATCTCTGTGGTGTAACGGTTATCGTAACCGCCAAGCGGGAATACCGGGTTCGACTTCCGGTGGAGACAATTTTGTGGTCGTTTTATCATTTTTATCATTGCTGACATTTGTTCAGTGTTGTTACTTTTAATGTCATTTTTAGAATATGTCATTATTGCAGTTATCATGACCATTATCAATATCGTTATCTCATTAATCTTTTTACTATTACGACCATTATCATTGTTATCGCTATCATTATTATAGCCATTGATGCTGCTGTGATTGATGTTGCTTAAAAATAACACGTACACAAATCACACACTCAAAGACGAACACACTCAAGCAAACACATACACACGCGGACAATAACACACACCCACACATGACACGCAGACGGACATGCTCATGCAATCGTAAACAAACACACATATAGAAGATCTATACTTGAGATAAACACGTATATGTTTCATGTTATAACAAGATTGTGCTAAAAAATAAACAAATATAATGAAATAAAACGGAAGACACACTAACTTAACTAGAACTAGTTGTTAAACACCAACCTAAAATGTTTAAATGAATCGCTAAATGTTGCAAATATTTTATGAAATAAAAATCATAAGAACAAATGATACAAAAATATTAGACTCAAGAATCTAAGAAGGAAATAATACACCAAATTGAAACTCATCAAAAAGAACAAAACCCAAAAACCACCTCAAATAGGAACATGTTCAGCGTATATGTTTATCAGCCCCTCCCATGTGCACACACAAACAAGCAAACACCAGAGTGGGCAGATCTTGAGATAAATATATCGTCCGAATCTAATAGATGCCGTTATTTACGTACTATTGCTTCTCTTGCAATAATGTTTCTCGTTTTTGTCTCTCCCTTTATTTTTGTCTTTCGTCCCAGAGAGAGAGAGAGAGAGAGAGAGAGAGAGAGAGAGAGAGAGAGAGAGACAGAGAGAGAGACAGAGAGAGAGAGACAGAGACAGAGAGAGAGAGAGAGAGAGAGAGAGAGAGAGAGAGAGAGAGAGAGAGAGAGAGAGAGAGAGACAGAGAGAGAGAGAGAGAGAGACAGAGAGAGAGAGACAGAGAGAGAGAGGCAGAGAGAGAGACAGAGAGAGAGACAGAGAGAGAGAGAGAGAGAGAGAGAGAGAGAGAGAGAGATAGAGAGAGAGAGAGAGAGAGAGAGAGAGAGAGAGAGAGAGAGAGAGAGACTAAACTAAGATGAAAGAGGTACTAAAATATATAAATGCTTCCCTCATCGGGGATCGAACCCGAGCCTGTCGCGTAAGAGGCGAGTGTGCTTTCAAATGGAGCAAGTAAAAAAGAGAGGAAAGCGAAAAGAAGGAAAACGAAACAAACGAAAAAGGGGAAGATAGAAATGTAGTAGATAAAGACGAAGATAGAAGAGAGACAAGGGGGGGGGGGGGGGAAGAGGCCACCAGATTAAAAGGGAGGAAGAGAACGGAGAAAAACTTTTGGCGTGATCCGGTCTTTGTTCGTGAATAGACAATATAAATTGATGATAGTTTCTATCATAACTGTGTGCCGTGGGTTAGCGGTAGAGTTCTCGCCTTCTACTTGATTGGCGCGAGTTATTATTATTATTATTATTATCATTATTATCATTATTATTATTATTATTATTATTATTATTATTATTATTATTATTATTATTATTATTATCATTATCATTGATTATTTTTGGGGGGTTTTATTATCATAATTCTTATAACTCAGTCATCATTTAGTGCTACTGCAGAGTCTTTTTATAGCATGACCGAAATGGTATTCCTGTATCAAAACCATATTCAAAAGTAAGATACACTCACGTGGAAGCACATATTTAAGTAATATTAATTTAGTCTAGATGTAGCATTAATTTCCTATCTTTTAAGCCGAAAATATTGAAATACCAATGTTTACCTTGCGGTATTGACTTGGATATCAATATTAACCTGAAAAAAAAAGCTGAAAATACAAATCGTCACTGTTTTTTTTTTTTTTTTTCTAAAGAGTAACTTAATGATGACTGAGTCTGAAGAAAAAAGAACAGCAGCGCAAAACGCACACAAACACTTTAAATCCATATACAGAGACAAAGAGAAGGAAAGAAATATAACTTAGTGTGTATAGTGTATAACACTATGCAGTTTGCACCAAAATATTTCAAAATTTTAATACATCGATGAAATTTATCATAACAAAAGATCAACTATATATTGTAAATATATAAATACACATATAAGCATACATACATTCATTTGGCTAGATATCAGTTAACCATAGATATCAGGATTAGCTAAAATTACATATGCTCGCATATCTTATCATTTCATATTACTTTTATTCCTCTACAAGTCATATCAGCAGAAAGAAAATTATGAAAGAATACAATTTAAAGAAAATGAAACCAAAAGGTGGCCTACGTGTGATTCCACACTTGGCTTGGAACAGGATCGAACGTGGGCCTACGAATTACTAGACCAGCACATTATCCGTTCCTCCAACTCGACGATCTTTACTCATTGAGAAAATAACGGCCTATTTCAGCTAAGTATCTATTGCATCACCATATGAATGATGAACTTACACGTTTGTCTGTCTGATATACTTTTGACTCAGATCTGCCAGTTCTACGAAGTGCCAGTGGTTGGTAGATAGATAGATAATGATATAAAGGAGAGAAGTGAAAGAGAAAGAGTGAAAGATAAATATATATATATATATATATATATATATATATATATATATATATATATATATATATATATATATATGAGATAGAAAGAGAGTGAAGAACAAACATAAAATTATGAAAAAAATAGATAAATACAAATGAAATAGATCCCTTAAGAGGATAAACTAAAATGGGGCTTAAAACATTGAAAATATCATTCTTAACAGTGGGCTTCCCCGTTTTCCTTTAAATTCTATCCATGTTCTATGATGATATGTACAGGGTACAGGTTGAGTAAATCAACGAAAATTAATAATTAAAAATCATCCACACCTCAACACCTTCTTGAACAAAATGGTAATACACAAACAAATAAAAGAACAATTTAAATAATTACACACGCAGCATATATATAGGGAGGAGAGAGGGAGGGAGAGAGAGAAAGAGAGAAAGAAAGAGAGAGAGAGAGAGAGAGAGAGAGAGAGAGAGAGAGAGAGAGAGAGATAGAGAGAGGGAGGGAGAGAGAGAAAGAGAGAAAGAAAGAGAGAGAGAGAGAGAGAGACGAGAGAGTACAACAAAGATCATAAGGGTACGGGAACAAGCATTTTGTGTATTTTTAAAACATTTTGTTATCAAATCATCTTATATATTCGTTTATTAAAATCGAATTCATTGACCAACACTCCTGCAATGCAGTCTTTTCATAATTAGTGTATTATTTGCATTGTAAAACAGTTTGTTTAGCCGTGGTGGACGGGGGCGGGGGTACGTAACGGTACAAGAAGGTAATGAAGGGTACAACAGGCGAAATATTTGGACAATTTTGAAACAGAGGAAGTCCCTCTCCTCTTCGCTTTTATTGCACTGCGAATTTGGTCGAACCGCTTTGGCTGTAATTGGTTTGTGGAAGTTTCTCTCTCTCTCTATCTATCTTACTTTCTCTCTCTCTCTCTCTCTCTCTCTCTCTCTCTCTCTCTCTCTCTCTCTCTCTCTCTCTCTCTCTCTCTCTCTCTCTCTGGAGAGGTAGCTCAGACCTGTGTGAAAAAGTCATAACAAAATTAACACGCGAAAACCTCCAAAATATCAAAATAAGACTCTCTGACTGCACCGTTGTGCTAAACACAGAGAAATATGTGTATGGTTAAAAATTTGGCTTTATCCTAGAGCCCCCTCATGAAAAAATCGTGCGCATGTGTAGTGCGCATGTGTACATATCTACACATATAACAGAAAAAATAGTTTCAAGAGAACGGAGAATAAAATAAAATATAGACAAGCAATCTTAGAAGATGAATTAGATCAATTCATCTCATTCGATACAATCAGAAAATATAATGAAATGTAAACAAGAATTGCATCCCATACTGCACAAAATAGAATACATATGGTTAGCACAGGATTCAGCTGTCTCAACTCAATAGTAGTAGTATTTCACACCTTGGTAGCTATACTGTCTGGTTTGTCAGATCACTCTTCTCTCCTAATCGTATTTCTTATATAATGTAGGCAAAGTGTAACAAAGATAATACTAAGAAAAATAATAAAATGTGCTTCTTCCTTTGCCTCTTTCCTTCCTTCCATTTCCTCCCATTTTTTGCTTGTCATATCACTAATACAGACATATGATTATGAGAGGACTAACAACAAAAGTGAGAAAACGCGCATAAACACTAAGCACACCAATCAATTAAAAAAATAAATAAATAATTAAAAATAAATAAAATCCTTCAATTTCTTCATATTCCTTCGCATTGTAAATACCGGAAAAAGAGACCGAAACAAAAGAAGAAATATATATGGAACGGTAGGTAAACAGAGAGATGCAAACAGAAATTCATGCACAAAAATGCGACCTAGTATTCGTCGAGGATTGAACCCGAGCCTGTCGCGTAGGAGGCGACTGTGCTTACCACTACACCACACACACGTATAGAAGTTCTTGATAGTAGAATTATATTTAATTATCTTTTACGAGAACACAGATTGCACTTGTGTATGTAATGTTACATGCACATATAAGTTGGTGAGTGTGCGTGTACTTTGATTTAAAGATTAAGATGTATTAAACATTATTTTATGCTTACCATTACACCGAAATATATCCAATCTTTAAAAAAAAATCAAATGAAGTTACCAACCTTTTCAAATCCCTCTTCTCTTGTCTCCTCCAAAATCTTACTTTCCTAAAATATCCAGTAAAAAGATAAAAATCTACCTATCTTCCTCCTTATCTCAACTAAGCATTAAGATAAAGAGAAATCCTGGAAAAATATAAAGCACGAGCTTTTTTTCTTTCTTTTCTGGACTTATTTTGTTGGTATGGCAACTGCTGTTGCCAGTATCGTTGTTATCAATACTCTTCACTGACAATTCCATTAGAATACGTATTTTGAAATTACCAGTGAGTCATGTAGTTTTTTCAAAGGTGTTAACACTCGTTTGCAAGTCTATATACATTTGTCGAAATGTCAAAGGAGTCAGCAGTAATAAGTTATTAATAAATCCCTCGATCTATCTCCTAATTCATATTTCCTAAAATATAATTGCATTCGTTCACCCCATAAATGTTTAAAATAAATTTCTCTATTACACTTTTCATCTCAAAGACTCCATTCGTTCATCTCGTGCGTGTTCCTCGACAACCATCCATCAGATGATGTTGGAGAACTGTGCTGATATATCCTTTGATCAAAAATAATATGTCTTTTCATCACATATTTATGAAAGTTATATAACTGCATTCGTTCACGCCACAGACAAGTTTCGAAATTATTAGTATTCATTCGAAGTCCTGTTAGATGAAATTTTGTTTTATCATATTTTTTTTTAGAACTTTCTGTTGAAGTAACAGTTTTTATCCAACTGCAGTATGTTTCGAAGATAAATATGTCAATATAGAACTGTAAGTCGCGATGAAATTACATGCTTTCTCAGTATGTTTAAAAGAATGCTCATTTTGTAAATCTTCGAATGAAATATATGATGTACCAAATGGTATATATATATATATATATATATATATATATATATATATATATATATATATATATATATATATAGCTGAAAAAAAAGTTTCATGAGAAGCGAGAATAAAAGGAATTGTAAACAAGAATTACATCTCATACAAAATAGAAGGCATGGTTAGCACAAGATCCAGGTGTCACAGTGCAAAAGTAGTAGTATTGATGTATATTATTATTTATATATAATATTACAATTAATGCCTTGGCAGCTGTACTGCCTGCTTTGTCTACTTTGCATTTTCATTTCACGACGGACCATAAGGAGCATTCATTCATTTCATGACCCTGTGAACTACAGTGACAACAGACCTTTCCAAATATATAAGTAAACATCAGGCTACTATAGAAAAAGAGATCATTCTTCTCTCCCATGAAATCGTATTTCTTATCTGAAGTAGGCAAAGTGGAACGAAGATAACACTAACACCTTTTCTACTCCATCTTGATTTTTCTATCTCTTCATCACGTGTTCGTCCTCTTCCTCCTCCCATTCTTTGCTTCTCATCTCACTAATGCAGTCATATGAGTATGAGAGGACTAACAGCAAAATTACGAAAACGCGCATAAACACCAACAAACAACAAAGCAAATAAAAAAAAAACAATATCAGACACTCCAACTCCTTACTCCTTCGCATTGTAAACACCGGAGGAGACAGAAACAAAAGTAGAAAGATATATGGAACGGAAGGTAAATAGATAGAAATACAAACAAAAATTATGCATAAAAATTACATTCTTGTTGTATCCGTCGCGTAGGAGGCGACTGTGCTGACCACGACACCACAAAAACATGTAATAGACAATAATTTCACTTAAATTATATTGTAGCTTTTACGAGCACACTTATATTACGCTTGTGTATGTGATGTTACATGTGTTATTGTATACCTACCATATTGTAAATGTGCCTCCACGTGAGTG